>NW_016160529.1:41440-63196 GCF_001687245.7 Rhagoletis zephyria | reverse complement strand
TTGATTTGAAGATGATTCAAAGGTGGATAAAGACATTTGAAAGATGATGTTGTATGATTGCCAATCATTTAAGTACTAAGGGTGACTAAACTAAGTAGTAAGGTTGAAAATGGATTAGACAAGGATTCGAGACATGAGGCTCTTAACAGTTGAAAGGGTTTTGTGTTTTTATTGTTATGAAATGTGTGTTGTTATTGCAGAAGATCATCGTTAGTTGTAAAGACTTGCTATGAAAGCTATGTTTTGAGTTTCATTCTGAAATGGGTAAATTAATTAAAACTTGCCACAAACATTGACCGTCTCCTAGATATATAGAAATTTGTATCCCAAAAGCCCCAAGATTAGGAAATAACAAGACTTTCTCAACAACGGTGTTGTTTAACTGAAATTTCATTTTTTTTAAATATCGAAACTTTTACTTTCATTTGGTGTTATCATAGAAGTAGTAAAATCTAAAGCAATTAGTTTGTAATTAATACCCTAAAATATCAACCACCGTTTAAACTAGTGAATATGAACACAGATGGATTATATAAATTAATTAAAAAATAAGTGCTAAGGTCGACTCAGCTCTAATTAAAAAATAATAATAATAATAAATAAAAAATGTTCGGGTTCCGCTAAAACTTCACATATTTTTTCCCCGAAACCAAATATTTTTCTAAAGTTAGAAATACAGCCTGCTACTTGGCAAACCGAAGCCGAAACCAAACTTTCGATCGGACTCTAGTAGCCACATCGTAGGTTATGCCGGAGTCACAGAGAGCTGTGTGTATCTGATACGCAGCAGCTAATGCGCCATTTCAGTACTTACTCAACATTTCCTTGCACCACTAGAAAAGAAAATCTTTGAAAGAAATTATCGTTGTTTTCTAGCAAACACGATCGAATTCGTTAAACTATGATTTTACATCGGCAACATTCCATGTAAAAGTGGAAAAAGACATACAATTTAAAATATTCGAATGATCTCTCTTTTTAAATAACTACTAATCATTAATCTGTTGAAACATATTAAAAAATAAAAAGATGCTGTAATTTTTGTGTATTGAATTTTTTACTTCATACCCCAGTCACAAGCACCTGTGCCATCGGTCACAAATTTTTAATATTGCTATAAAAATTACTGTGAAGTTTCAAGTCTCTAGGTCATCGGAAAATTGGTCAAAAATTTATTGCATGATTTACCCTTAACAAACATACTTACATACATATATACAGAGCAAGTTAAATAGTTTGACATTTCTGTAGAGGAATTTCATACATTAGTTATCGTCCTATGTTAAAAAATATCTTTCGCTATCGTATAAGTTCCGAGGGCATAGTTACAATTCACAATTGACCACATTCACAATGGAATGGCCCATCGATAAAGTGAGAAATATCTTAGCAGCCTAAAATTGAATCAAAATTTTCGGTGCACTGACTTCGAATATCCCAGCAAAAAATCGGTAATCGCTTTTAGTGGTAACGTGTTCCAGAAGGCATTGCGTTATAATTTTAAACTTAATTAAATATGCATGTATGTACATACCGATTTTTAAGTAAAATCTAAGTACCCAAATACATACATATGTATGTATAAAAACTGATTTATAAAAATTTTAATATTTTAAGACATTTTCTAATTTAAATTTAATATAAATAAGTATGGACTTATCTAAGAATTCTACATTAGTTTCTCTGTAAGGCATTCTTTGTTCGCTTCACTGGATTCTGTTTATCCATGCGTTTTCCGTTCGTTTGAAGGTAGCTGTGGGTAAGGGCTTACCGCCAATGGCATGCCCATGTTAAAATAATGCCTTCTGTTTCTGTGGTAATCGTGTTTTTTGCTGGGATACTACAGGGAAAAGTAATACCAAAACGTAAAACATGTTAATCTTGTTCTAATATAATATTCCCAATTATTTTCATGAAAATTTTTTTGCATTAAATATTTATGAAAACATAGTTCATTCTGTAATATATACCATATAAATCAAAGTTTCACATTTTACATATATAAAGTTAACAAAAATTCAAAAATTTTGCATCAGAATTTTCAACTTTTTATTCAGAATTTCTAGAAAATTTTCGAGTATGCAGTTTTGTAGCCCATTCAGTTTTAGTCTGATGAGTGGCAAGTTTCAAGCGGCTAAAAAATGCAGTTGATTTTTCAGATTTTTTTTCGGATTTATGAATCTTTTTCCATATAAGCATGAATTTCTTATAAAATTAAATGCGGGAGACCGTTAGCAACAAAATTTCAAAAAACCCACTCCAGTTTTTTTGTAAATTTCACTTGTTTTATATATAAAAAAACACAAAAGCAATCTCCAAAAAAAGTCTCAAAAATCAAGGGGATTTTTTAGCCGTTTGAAACTTGCACTTCATTACATAGACTAAAATTGAATGGGCTACAAAACTGCATAATACGAGTATCAATTGCATATAATTTATTTTACCAATGAACTTCCGCATGACGTCTTCCTCTTTAGTAGTAACCAGCCTATGGGGATACTAAAATAAAAATGCAGCTGTAATTCAATTACAGAAAGCTCTTAACATATCGTCAATAAGTATTTACTTAACTATGTACATCTGTATGTAAGTATGTACACTTATATATGCAAGCCANTGCATATAATTTATTTTACCAATGAACTTCCGCATGACGTCTTCCTCTTTAGTAGCAGCCAGCCTATGGGGATACTAAAATAAAAATGCAGCTGTAATTCAATTACAGAAAGCTCTTAACATATCGTCAATAAGTATTTACTATATTAACTATGTACATCTGTATGTAAGTATGTACACTTATATATGCAAGCCAACAATACTTTAATGCGAGTTAATAATACTTTTAATGTTGATTTTTTTAATGCGCTATAAAAGTTGAATGCATAACTTTTTCTTTTAAATTTTAAATGAACGCTGTTTAATATGCTTTTTTGCCATTTTATTTCGCTGACTATTCGAAAAAATATGTTGACTAAATCACTTTAATCAATGTTTACGAGTGGGCTAAGCAGCCAAATTATCGGATTTATATGCGGCTATGTATCAACAATTTCGAAAATACATAATTTTCAAATAAACCAAAGCAGTTATGGTTTGTTTTGTAGCAATTAAAGAGCAAGTTCATGGGATCGTTTACAATAAGTTTATATACATTAGGCTGGTCCAAAGAAAGTAAAGTAGGAATTTTAATGCTACCACGTTCTACGATTGTGCTATATCGAATAAAACATTATATTCAGTTTTTTTTCATGCAGCAATAAATATCAGAAGTAGATTGTTAGTAGATGTTCATCTAATATTTTATGTCGAATATTCGAAAGTCGGGGCATACAGAAAGGAAATGTTGAATACTTTCTTCGCTATCATCTACCCGACAGCTGCGACGAGTCATATTATGGGGTAGTCCTATTTTTACCGCATCTTTGCCTAGGCGACAGCATTCGTCCTTTTGTCGCCATTTCATAGTTTTCTCGATATCTTACAGGTTTGTATATCTAACCTGCTGCGTCTAGACAGTTCAAGTAAATGCAAACNCAAAAATTGAATGCATCACTTTTTCTTTTAGATTTTAAATGAACGCTGTTTAATATGCTTTTTTTTGCCATTTTATTTCGCTGACTATTCGAAAAAATTCGTTAACTAAATCACTCTAATCAATGTTTACGAGGGGGCTAAGGAGCCAAGCTATCGGATTTATATGTTGCTATATATCAGCAATTTCGAAAATACATAATTTTCACATAAACCAAAGCAGTCATTGTTTGTTTTGTAGCAATTAAAGAGCAAGTTCATCGGTTCGTTTACAATAAATTTATGTACATTAGGGTGGTCCAAAGAAAGTAAAGTAGGAATTTTAATGATCCCACTTTTTAGGATTGTTCTATATCGAAAAAATTGTTTTATTATGTTCCGTTTTTTTCATGCAGCAATAAATATCAGAAGTAGATTGTTATAGGAGTAGATCGGTTAGTTGTGCTACTAGATGTTCATCTAATATTTTATGTCGAATATTCGAAATCCTGGGCATACAAAAAAGAAATGTTGAATACTTTCTTCGCTATCTTCTACCCGACAGCTGCGACGAATCGTACTATGGGGTAGACCGCTTCTTTGCCTAGGCGACAGTGCCCCGCGATGATTGCTACAATTCTGAACAGGTTCGTCCTTTTGTCGTCATTTCATAGTTTTCTCGATATCTTACGGGTTTGTATATCTAACCTGCTGCGTCTAGACAGTTCAAGTAAATGCAAACTAATATCTCATCGGACTATTCCAAAACGGTAATCCATTGCCACCGCTTCGGATTCGTCCAAACCGGCTCCTGCTTTCGCCAATTCATCAGCACACATTAGCTTCTATGTTCCTCTATCTGTAAACCCACACAAGAAAGAGGGTAGGTGACTGAGGTATTGAGCTCAGTATCACTTTGAATTCCCTAACTAGCTTAGATATGGTAAGCAGGGAAGGTAATGCTAATGGGCTGTCCCTTGGCTGTCAGAATGTATTGTTGCTTTACTCTTGTACACAACTATATTGCCTTATCTATACACGATTTGAGGATACCTCGATCCAATCATAGAGGCAGAGCAAAATCAAGTTCATTCTGCTCCCACACTGCAATCCATCTTGGTGCCGTCGGTGTATAGAGAAGTACTTAGCCTCTCTGTCTGCCACTCGGTCTCTCCTCTAGTATCTTCTGGAAAGTAGTAACACTTCCACGTTACAGCTGGGCACCAGATTGCCNACTTCGCCAATTCATCAGCTTTCACATTAGCTTCTATGTTCCTCTGTCTGCAAACCCACACAAGAAGGAGGGTAGGTGACTGAGGTACTGAGCTCAGTATCAATTTGAATTCCCTAACTAGCTTAGATTTGGTAAGCAGAGAAGGTAATGCTAATGGGCTGTCCCTTGGCTGTCAGAATGTATTGTTGCTTTACTCTTGTACACAACTATATTGCCTTATCTATACACGCTTTAAGGATACCTCAAACTTCCCTTTGGAAGATAATTGTTCTTTTCTCAATCGTGGAAACAGCGCAATGCCGAGTTCCTTAGAGTAAACTCCCGCTCCCACACTGCAATCCATCTTGGTGCCGTCGGTCTCTCTGTCCGCCACTCGGTCTCTCCTCTAGTCACTTCTGGAAAGTAGTAACACTTCCACGTTACAGCTGGGCACCAGATTGCCGACCATATAGTCTGTCTTCGTACTTTATTTCATTTCATTTATCATTGTCCCATGGCCGAAGTGCCTAGTCCCCTAGAGACCTGACATTCTGAGTCTGATCGCCGATTTCATAGCCACTTCTTTCAAGTGAAGATCGATAGGATTCAGGATGAGAAGAGCGCTTCTGTTAGGCAGGATCTTACTGCACCTATTACTCCTGCTCTTGCTGTCATTTGTATGCTTCTTGGTTTGCTTCGTACGGGCCACCAGACTAGACCGCCGTATGTAAGGATTGGTCTTATGATCGCGGTATACATCCACCTCAGAAGTTTAGGTTTTAAATTAGAAAGGAAAAATGGACGAGTACTTGAAGTGGGCTATTCTTTTTGATTCTACCTAGTTTGAACGTCAAAAAAACATTTTTTTCTTAATTAATTAAAAAAAACAATTATGAAAGAACTGACAGATGCATTAGGCCTATAAGAAAATACATACATATGTACATTAACAAAAATTAATTTTTCATATTTAATTTTACTTGCTTCGCCTTTGGATGCCACCAAAAAGTTTTAAATGAAACGGTTAGACAATTAAACTCTTTTTTCTGAGAAAATAAAGACTAATTGGTTTTACAAAATGTTTGTATTTCATTCAATATTTTATTTTATATATACATATTACAAATCTTTGTACAACATTTTTATAAAAGAGAATTTTTTCTAAACTCTTTTCTAAAGCCTAAAAAAATCGTTTTTATAACATAATACTTACCCACATTAAGACCCATAAAAATGAACAAAACCAAAAACATTCTGAATAAAAATAAAACAACAAACAGCAAATGGCCTTAATAAGGGTGCAGCACTTAAATAGCAATAAATTTCGGTGAATTTAAAAAAGAAGATATAAAAATAAAATAAAAACATGCAAAAATTAAAACAATACATATGGATGTATGGACATAAAAATAGCAATAACTAAATGTAGAGCTTCATGACTAATTTGTACACGTTTAGAAATAATGTTATGATAGATTAGAAAAATAAATAGAAAAGAANCTTTCTTCCATACCGGCTTCCAGATGAGTTTCTTGCGCCACAGATCGTGACTGGTGTATTCCCAACCTTCGTGATCTTTACCCAAATACTTTTCGCCCGGTATGCCCATCTTCACCCACTCGGGCACGAACATCTGCTTCCAGTCGGGCACTTGCACTTCACGCCACACCGGCACTTGGATTTCCTTCCAGATGGGCACTTGAATCTCCTTCCACACCGGTACTTTCACTTCCCGCCACACTGGCACTTGGATTTCTTTCCATACCGGCACTTGGATCTCACGCCACACCGGCACTTGTATCTCTTTCCAAATGGGCTTTGTTATCTTCTTCCATTCGGGTACTTTTTCCTCTTTCCACGCGGGCACTTCGCGCTCTTCAATGTGTGGCTTTTTGACGATCTTCCAATCGGGCACCTGTACTTCCTTCCAGATGGGCACTTGCACCTCCTTCCAAATGGGCACCTGTATCTTCTTCCATTTCGTTTCCCACGCTTCCTTCTTGATTGTCTTCCAGACCTGCACCCAATCTTCCTTCCATGTGAGTTTCTTCTTCCACACACCCTCGGGCGGGTGAGCGTATGTGAAGCTTAGGATAAGCGCGCAGCTGGCGCCTAGCAGCTGCAAAAGATAGGGAAAAGGGAAAGATGTTTTTAAGTAAATTGTGAGAATTCTATTGGCGTTGTTTATAGTTAAACTAAAAGGGCAAGTATTGGAATATAAAAAAAAATATTGCAAGCTCTTCCGATGTAAATTTAAAAAGTTTTTTGCCGCTTTTGTGAAGTTTTAGTTTTATAAAGTAGGACCATATGCGGGTGTATTTCTTAAAAAAAAAAAACTTCTAACAGATCTTACTGCGCTGGTTCGCTGGTTACAGAAATTTTGTAATCGGTAAGTTATATTGGAACTTAATTTACTCTTCTTAGTACAATTTTCGGTTGCAAATGCTCGGACACCTTCAGAATAGGCCTGTATATCGAAGTGTTATTTTAACATAAATTCTCTTTCAATTTGTTGTCTGCATCTTGATATTGTCTCACAAATGTAGAAATCTACAGTTCAGCGCCGCTTCCGAACGGAAATTGGTTATTCTGAGCACACTTTATGAGGTAGAGGGACACTTGCAGATATATGTCCTTCTTCTTATTGTTTGACGTTGTTTGGCAGAGTTCAATAAATCACAGTAGTACCAACTGAACTTGGAAATGTCAACTATAGCCAGGATTTTGGAAATCCCGAAAATTGGTATTTTAAGGCCTTTCTTTAAACACAATTTTTTCTCTGATTATAGCGCCCGCACTATTTTGTTGACCTTTTTTCTTTTATTGCCATCATTATTGACTAAAAAGCTTGAAAATGTTCCGAAAATCGGCATTTAAAAATTGTTATTATTTACCATGGAAATTAATGTGGAGCAGGCGCCAAAAAAGCTGTGATTTATACATATAGTAAAAAAAAAAGTTGTTTAGCCGAACGTAGGAGAAGCTTTTTACATTTTCGGATCCTAAAGTATGATATGTTCATCTTCTTGTCTGAACAATTTTCAATTCCGAGTTCATTGACCTCAAGTACTCCATTCTAGTACTTACCCAACAGACCTCAGTTTTTATGACCTAACGTACCACCCTAATGAGAGTAAATTAAAGTTGACTAAAAATTATTGAACTTTGGCTAAGAACTATTAAAAAAAAATTATTGTCGATTGAAGGTATCACCCAGAAATGCAAAAAAGGCGTTCCCTAGGTTCGGCCAAAAGAATGACGGTTTTGCAATAATCTAACAGAAACACAGTTGGAAAAATTACACCTCAGTAGCCGAAAAACTCTAAAAAACGATTATTTCCTATAAATAGTTGAAAAAACATGGATGAACCACATACCTGGGGGTAAGCTTATTTTTATGTAAGGCTCAATACAACCTCAATTATACCCATAAAAGTAATATAAAATATAAAATACAAGAATATCGGATAAAAAATGGGCAAACATGCTTTATGTAGAAGGAAAACTTGAAACATGAACTGAACTGTAAACTAAAAACAGAAAAAAAATGAAAATTTGTTGAACTATAATATACTTTAGTTAGAAAATCGAATTTACGTGGTATTTGTTATAGAATATCCCACGTAAAAAATAACAAGATAAAACTGTTGAGAGGCAGTCTGACGTTTGCCAGCAATATTCTATTCTATTTTTGAACAAATTAAACCGTTTTTTATGATTTTTTTTTTTGTCAAGAAAAATCAGATTTAATTTTTTAGATTATAAACGATTTAGAACGGTCGTAAAAATGTAGTCCCCATTATAACGATTAAAAATTTTCGAAAAAAATACGACCCAAAAATATCGATTTTTTTTTTTAAGTATAAAAAACACAAAATAATGATTAAATTTGATCGACAAAATTAAACTATAAATTTTGCGAATAATTTTTGGTCGGAAAAATAAAAACCAAAAAATAACGATTTTGCAATGATCTAAAAAAATCTTGATAATGAACGGTTATTTTCTGCCCCTGGCATAAAGTGACTAGAAGAATGATTCATGTGTTGTTTTTTTTTTTTAATATTCACAATGTTTTTCTAGTAAGATGTTTTTCTGAATTTTTGCCAGTTTCAAACGTTATACACAATTTAGGAAAATTCAACAAACTTTCATCAAAGTTTCGATCCTTTTAAAACATGTTTGCGCATGAAGTGTTATAACCAGTACTAATTTAGTTTAATGGAGTGTAAGTTTAAAGTGGCTAAAAATTGCGTTAATTTTTAATACTTTATTTTTTTTTTTGTAAATACAAATTTTTTAGGAATTAAAATGCGTTTTCAACTAAATTTAAAAAAAATCAACGCCACTTTTATAAATTGCAAAAGACGTCATCAAAATAAATTTATTAAAAACCAACGCGATTTTTTTAGCCGACTGAAACTTTCACTTCCTTCGACTTAAATTGTAAACCTGCATAGTTAAAAATGTTCTAAAGATTCAGACCAACAAGCACAAACTTTTGATAAGACTTGTTGAATTTTCCGAAGTTTTGATTATAACTTAGTTTGAAGCTTCGCTTATATGGTTTTGCTTAAAGCTTGCACAATATTTTTGTTGGAAATTTACTACAAAAATTTACTTGAAAAACATTATGAATATAAAAAAATCAACGCGTGAATACTTGTTTGAGTCACTGTATATTGTTAAATTTTTAATATCGACCGACATACAGATAGACTCCATTACAATGGTTTGTTAATAACCTACGGACACTTTTCTCATGTTCAGGGGAAGCGCTCCGAATTCTAAGTTTTCATAAAAAAAAAATTGTTCAAAAATTCTTGTTCAAAAATATTTATGTCGTGGCGCTGACACAAATTTTGATAACAGAGTTTGGAGCAGCCAACCTTACTGAGATTTCCACTTTTGATGCTGAAAAAATTCAAAAAGAATTTCATAACTGCCTTAGATAAATAATTTATCTGTAATTTTCTCTAAAGAAAGCTAAAGAACTCTGTCTATAGTTGTTCAGTTTCTGAGCTAATCCTTAAATGTCCGGGTCCTATTGCGGTTGTCGTTCGGAGCATAACAGACCAGACGTACCCCTTGGTCGGGAGGTCAAGAGTTTGGTACGCAAGGTTTTTTACGAAAATAAAAATAAAACTTTGACACAACACAATTTCTTCTAATGAAAGCAGGACTAGTTTTGATATAAAAATATAAACTACAAAATTATAAATGACGTTTTACGAACTTTTAGAACCGCAACTAGCTACGATGTACCGTACTAACTTTCGTTGATTTTCTAGTCAAAATCAAAATAATTTTTATTAAAAAAAAATTGTCGCGCATAAATTTTAGGTCGTTTTTAGTAACAAAAATCTTCAGAGTAGAGCAATAAACATTTTTGGTGTCGTAGCATTAAACCCGCAGAATTTTCTGTAGGGACCTGTGTAAAATCAGAAGAAGGGTTTGCAACGCATAAAATAGATTACCCAGCGCAATGGGAAGCGATTAAGCCATCCCTGTACAAGGACTATTGGCTCTGTCTAACTAATCCCACTATAAGGTTTGTATATTTAACCTTAATATTACACATTTTATTTTAGCAATTTTTCATAGATGAGCATATTTTTTATGAAAAAACGCGCAAATGATTATATTTTTTAAGATATGATCTGCACAGCTTATATAATCCTTTTGTTTCGCGGAAGTCCTTGCTTTAGCACGTAAGTTGGCATAATTATAAGTTTTATTGCTTTCTGCGTTTCAATTGTTTAGCATACTTATATTTTATTTTACATTTTTAATTGCTTAAGTTCGCTTTTTTCAATCGATTCAGCTTTTTTATTATAACCAGCACTTTGAACCGTTTTTCACACTATTTGTCTTTAGGTCACGCAAACACATTCCATGAGTTTTGCAATTTTTTTGTATAATTATTTTAAATATTTCTATTTATCAAACAAAAACACCCACCAGTAAATTTAGGGATCTCATCACTTGTCCCCTTGCGTCGCGTTTAAAGGCGGGTACTGTTTAACAGCAGTGATTGTATGCCTCCGCTGAGGTCTTCCAAAAACACTACCTGCATTTCTCCGCCGCACATCTATTTATATTTTGGAAAACAAAACTTCGTTTATCAAAGCCAAAAGCAGCAACAGCAAGAAGCGCCGCAGCGACAGCAATGCAATGGAGCAGCAGCAATGGCCGCAGCAATGAAATGAGCGCAAGCCAAAAGGCAACTAACCAAAAAAACCAAAACCAACAAAAGCTTCACCTCACACTCATTGTCAGCTAACAATGACACCGGCTAAAATGCGGCAAAAGCGTCAGACGATGCAGTCGCTGATCTTTAATAGAGTCGGTCAGTCTCAGTGACGCCACCGCCACCGCCACCGCCACCGATGTTGGTCACCACGCATAAGTCCAATAGTAGCAACTCGTAAATGAATCAACGGCCAGCCAACGCAGCGCGGCGCGCAAGACCAACGTAAAATTGCCGAAAATTGCGCTTGCGCCGAACCTACCTTGCACACCCGACGCATTACAAACACAACAAAAATTACTTGTGCAAAAAATTTTTTGTATGCCAAAAATTGCTGACTTTGCCACTTGTGGAGCAACAGCTTAAGAATTCAACACGGCGTCGAATCTCCGAAGCCGGGCAAATGCAAGGAGCAATAACACGGTTGAATGCAATTTCACCACACCTGAGCGCATTTGGGTCTAACGAGAGTGAGAGTGCATTCCACAAGCAAAAGCAAAAGCAACAGACTGTAAAAAGAGTCAGGCAGACAGCACGAAAAGTGAGAGTCAAGTTACGGTAAAGCCGTTAAATTTAAATTTTTATTATAACCACAGCTAGTAGTAGCCAGTGTGTGGGTATGCAAATATGTATGTATGCATGCTGCTAATGGTACTTCTTGCCGCTGGCATTGCCGCCGTTGAAGTGGTGGCATTAACACCGCCAACTCTGGCGCCGCTCTTTGCAGTCAGCTGCACACCTTCGGCCAGTGCGAATATGTCCCACTTGAAGTGCCAAGCACAGTTTGATATGAAATTAAGTGGAATTAAGTGATGTGGCGTCAAGTTATGTATGCACGTACATATATGTACGTACATGTGTGGAGTGCAGTGGATACGAATAGTGGTGAAGAGGTTAGCATGGAGCTTGTTGTAATAAGGTTATCTGCAGTGCGCTGTTTGCTGAAGTACACAACCGTGAGCGATGTGCAGGTGTTTGCGTTTTTTGTTTTTTTTCTTTGTAAGGTCGAGTGTAGCTGAGCAAAGACACGGATACCCTTTAAAAGTTGTTACAAGAAGGAGTTTGTGGGAAAGCTTTAAATCAATAAGCCGTTCAAGGACATTTTAAGCGATATTAAACTGGTGTTAAAGAATCAAGTTACTTTGGGTATTTTAAACCTTTCACTTCAGTCAGTTTCCATACAAGTGACCAACTGCGCAAATTCGATGTAATTGTTTTTTCACTCAATCAAACTGACCATTGCGTATACTAGGTCGTGAAAAAAGTTTAGAATTACCAGGGCTCCATCCTTCAAGGTAGAATATCGAAACCGTTTATTTTATCAAAAAAGATATCAGGCTTAAAATATTCAAAAAAAAGAAAAAAATCTCGAAGAAATTCAAAAAATCGCATAATTTATTTTTTTCATAGTTATTTAAACTATAAAAAATACTTGGTATATTTTTCCGACAAAAACCTGCTACATTGTAAGAAATAGTGAGAGTCAAGGAAGTCATATTTTTTCGGAAACTACATACAAATGTATGTATGTATGTAATATTTTGAAGAGGGTTGATCGAGTTTAGTTATACGAAATATCAAAACATGGATGTCAAACGAAGGAGTGCTAAGAAATCTTTAGTTTCAACGCCAATAATATTTTTGAGGTGTTGTAAGAGGGTTGCCACCTGTTTAAAAAGTTAAATTCAAATTATTTTGCAAGGTAAAGGACATATACATACATATGGGTATTAATCGAAGCCGGTTTGAAAGATGTTTGTTGCTGAACTGTATTTAGCGGGGTTGCCACATGTTTAAAAATTAAAATTCCACTTAATTCATCAGTTAATTAAAATAAGTATCGCAGTCTCCGGCCAAGAAGAGTTAACAATGATTAAGCTTCCAAATACTTTTGAAGAGGGCTGCCACCAGTTTGAAAGGTCTAACTCAATTAACTAATTCAAAAAGTATATGAAATATAAAAATACCGTAGTCAAACGAAAGAATGGTAAGAAATCTTTAGTTTGAGCATTTCGTATGTTTGAAGAGAGTTGCCACATGTTTCAAAAGTTACATTGAAATTATTCAGTTGGACGAATTATTAAAAAATTGGTGTAAATCGAAATGGGTTTGAAAGGGATTTATTCCAGACCTTTACTTAGGAGAGTTGCCATTTGTTCGAACAAACAAATTCGAATTAGTTCTTCAGCTTATTGAAATACATGGGTATCACAATGCCAGACGAAGGGGATTTAAGAAGATTTTAGTTTGAGAATACTTTTGAAATGGACTTCCAAAAATGAGAGGTTAAATTAGAGACCTTAGCCTCTAGATGTATGATAAAGTTTTATATATTTAATTAAGCAATTTTTTCATCGGTATAGGGTGATTTGAAATTCGATGAAAATAAAAAGATGAACTATGCGAGACTGCTCTTCACTCAGAAACGGCTGCACGGTTTTGTTTTTTTAAGTTTTTGAAATTCAATTTCGGGCGTTTTAACGTCATGCGGGTTCACTAGTTGGCTATATTTTACGGAAGCAAACCTCTCCGAAGAAGCTACTACTGGGGTTTGCAAAAGTTGTCCGATTTAAATTTTTTATGGTAGCTATGGGGTTAGAGGTGCATACTACCATCCGGTGGAACTAAGGTTCGATACCTAGTCTCCCCTCGATTGGCAATGGAAACTTGCCGAGTGAAGTTGTAATGACCTAGTGATATCAACGCAACACACTACTGCCGAAAGATCGCCAATTTCACTACTTTGCGCCCCATTGATTACCAAGACAATACCGATAATTTTTCAACAACTGTCGTCGTGATATTTTGTATAAGACTAGCTGCTTTGGAAAACACTGCAGTCGTTCGGTAGACGAAAATACTTACTGATTTGAAAGTCCACCGAGTAGGAACTGGTGTCGGTTCCTAACTCCATCAGCGTGTCTGCATATATCATAATATGCCATTTGCATTTTAATTAAAGTCCCAAGTCGGCGTAATGTATTCAGCGCTGGCTGCTCATTCCATTTTGCCGACCAGTTTTTATTTTAGCCAGTATTGTCGTATATCTGAAGTTATTTCATTTTCATTTGTCGGCTTCCTTAAATTTGAGAACGCTTTGGATTGAAGTTAAGTGCATTTCATTAAGATTTTAGCATTCAAACGGCTACGAACTTAAGTGGAAATAATCTATAACACATATCTATGTACATATAATGAAATTCACACCTCACATATAAAGGCGTATTTTTTTTATAACATCCAATTTGCTATTGCCTAAAACTTTAATAATAAACATATTCAAAACTTGTTGCTCACCATAGCGCAATGTTATTGTCTGAAATGGCTATTTACAATGAAAAATGCTAAGTAATCTCATAAGCTAAGTAGCGCCGAGTTTGGTAACCCCCAAACAAAAGACTTAAGCAACGAACTTGCGATTGAAAAAACCCACAATCAATCAGCACCAATCGATAGGGCAACTTTATAATCGCATTAAAGCAAAGGCGGCATTGAAATTTCAGTAAAAAATAGGCATTAAGTTTTTAACAAAAATTTAAAAAAATAAAAAACGTATTAAATGGGAGAAAAGCATATTGTGCTAAGAAATGGGCTATCAAAGCACTTGAAATATTTATGAATTATAAGTGATAAATTTTATTGCGCGGCGAAAACGAAATTAATTGTAACAATTACGGCGTACTTAAAAATTGTTGATGCTCTTGCATTTACACAAAAAAGCTACGAAATTTAAATCGCATTTTTGTGGTGGGCGCTCGAATGCAGTAGTTCCGTGAGCTCTTTACTCTCTCAAATATGTCAAAGTTAGTTAATGTTACAAGTTTTACTTCTTCTTTACTGTCTATAACGCTGCAGTGATACTTTTTTAATATAAATATTTTCTTTTTTTTGCTACATACATACTTATGTACATTAGACTGTATCACCAAAAAAGTTGCTTTTTTCGCTAGGATTACAAAATTTTGTAGATTTGAAGACGTCCACCGAAATATTTCTGTAAAATATTAAGATTTACGAGAGCTGGACCGATATGAAAATTCCTCCAAATATGAATTTTTTTTATGAGTAAAAATAGTTTCTTAAAATTAGAATTTTTTGAAAAAACCCCCTCAGTTTAAGCTTAAAAAAATCTGCATAAAAATATTTAAAAAGTTTTTCAACGGTATCGTAATCATGAGATTTTTGATGCTTTTTTTTTAATTTTTTTTCAAAGATTGTTTTAAGAAAAACTTGAATAACTGGGCCAAAACCATTTCTAGTTAGACTTATGAGGTATCAGTGGAAAAGTATTTTCCAACGCTTTTTTTATTTCTTTGATTTATTACGATTTTTTTATTTTTGTTAATAAAAACTTCCATTTTTGGAGGTATTTTCAAATCGGTCCAGCTCACGTAAATCTTAATATTTTCCCGAAATATTTTGGTGAAAGTGTTAAAATATAATAAATTTTATAATTCCGATAGAAACACAGTAACGATTTTTTTTTTTTTTGTATGGGAAGTGATGCAGTCTAATGTACAATATGTATGTATGTATGGTTGTATTTACTTCTTTCTTCTGCCAACTACTTTTTCGTTTTTCTCTCGCGCCTTCCATGTATATATGTAAATATTTTGTTTTTATTTTTCATTTTGTCAAACCCGTGAATTCCGCGCTGATTTGCGAACGACCTCTACGGGACGAGACGCTGCCAACAGAAGGTTGTACGACCAAATAAATAAATACAACTAAAGTTGTTGTAATATTTATAATTTCCACATATTGCGTTAGACTTAGTTTTTATTGTTATTAGTAGAGACAGACATTTTATTGTTTTGCGTCGACGGTTTTCAGTTTTTATGACTCATTTCGTTTTTAATAGCCTTTGATGGATTTTATTTTCATCTTAACTGTTTGCAGGCTAGTAGTTTTTATATATTTTGTTGTTGCTTTTTTCTTGTTTCAGCTATTTATAGCTAAAATTTAGGTGAGCACGTAATAAGTGCAAGTGTAATGCGGTAGCAAGCGCAGGCAACAACACCTACAATTTACAAGTACTGTGAACAATAGGAAGAGGTAGGGAATGAGTGAAGGATGAGTAGTTGGGTTGGCTGGTTGGTTGCAGATTTAGGTCGCTTTTATTACAAATTTTTAAATGCGAAAATAAAAAGAGACTTATTCATTGCACACTGCGTATATGTATGTGCATATGTACGTATGCGGTTACGTATGAATGTTAAGGTAAGAGGCTTGTAACTTTGAAACCAAAGTCTTGTTAAAATTTAGTACCCTGTAAAGAGTTTATTAAACGAGTGCAGCGTCGCCATTTGTATGAAAAAAATTGTACTAAATATTAAAATATTAAGAAATCACTTTCTTACGTGTTATTCCTATGGAAAAAAACGATTAATGGGGCATCTTAAAGAATTATCGTGGAGAGAGAAGATTTACGGAGGATCATTACTACACCAGTCCGGTCGTATATCAGGATTATTTTTTTTGTTTTTTTTTTTTTGATTTGGTCTAATATGTAAATTCTTATGCAGTGGCGAAAATTTAAATAGGGTCACAACATTTTTACAAATTTTGCCTATTTTTCTTTTGTTTGCTTAATCTATGTTATTTTTTTTAAGAAAATATCTAATAAGACCCTTATAGAAATATTAGGAAAATTCGAAAAAGTTTCGAGCTTTTTGATTAGATTTCTTAGAAACATTTTGTGGCTACAAATCATTTTTGGCAATTTTTTTTCTTACGGTTTTGTGCATTTTCTTTCTTATGAAAAAAAATATATCGACTTTTATCTTGAATAACTTTTGGAATGGAAAAATCATAGAAGATCTTTTATAAGCCTCCATTTTTTTTCAGAAATATATATCGTGCATTCCGATACGTTGACTCAAAAACGAGTTATGCATTCCGAAATTGAAACAATTTGTGTCCTGTACACATACTACCTATGTAGTCTTCGAAACTCTCTAGGATGAGTAGATAAGAACTTGTGCAAGACAACAACTTTTAAAACACCTAAGGGAGGGCAAATCAGGTGGCAACCTTCTTCTAAAATATTTTCAGCTGTAAGCCTTCTTAAACATACTTAGTTTGATACCCATATAGCAATATTTACTTCATTTTAACAATTTATTTCAATTTAAATTTTTTAAATAGTGGCAACTCTCTAAATTCTTTTCATTAAATTAAGCAAATCGGTCAAACTGTTTTCGAGTTTTTTCCTATCGAAGAAATGAACGTAACATTTTTACATACATATGCCTATACTTTCTCTGGGTACTTCCCCACAATCCTTTAAAATTTCGTTTAAATCGGTTTTGTTATTTTTTGCATGATGCGCAAAGAAAAAGGCAAAACAGTAACTGTTGTATTACATTCGTATACATATATGTACATATTTTTCCAATACCACATACTACAATTCCAAACCGTCGTCCGTATGCCAGAAACATGAATGTGTAAAAATGAAAATTTTGGGAAATCAGGTTTGAAAGTTTTTTTACGAGACTTAACTCTACAATTATGTAATTCAAATTGTAAAAAAATGTGGTTTCCGTGTGCACATGGTATTCTGGGTTTTGGTATAACATAGAACATCCAAAGGTTAATCAAGTCAACCCAATAACTCAAAACTGATAAAATTGCACATTCATGCTTCTGGCATAAGGATGACGATATGTATGTATACATACGTATGATTTTATAACCCTAAAAGTACATAATTATAATGTCCCAACAGCGAAAATAAAATCAAAAGAAATTGTTACCAAGCATTATCTCTTGACCTTAATGCTTGCCACAAAAGTCTCGTGGGCGCTGCAATAAAAAAAAAAATAAAGTAAAATAAAAGGATAAATTGGCCCTACAGAAACAGTATTCGTTTTGTTGTCTCAATATAAATTTGTGGCCATTTATGAGGAAAATGTTGCGCAACAATCACCGCCAGCAACATGATACAGACAGAAGTGTCTACAATAGCAGCACGATCGAGACAACTGTGGGAAAAAGAAGAGGAGCGCAAAAATGAGGAAGAAGGAGGAATCAGCAGGGAACAGAAAGCCAACAATAATATTTAAGTGGATATGTCGCCTTGAACAGTTGTGATGTTGCCGTTGGCTTTTGGCTTTTGCTCGTTGGACGACACGGTATTATTGGTTATGCGAACACGTAAATGCGGATATGCAGCATTTTCAATTTAACAGTTATGTTTGAAGTGGTTGCATCTTCAGTGAGTGGGCTATAGCTTGCAGATTTGATGAAAATATATGTATGTGTTTATGTACAATGTAAATAAACGAAAAATTCATTCAATAAAACTATTTACATTTAATTGAAGATACATACATATGCATTTCGAAAATGACATAAAATCTACAAAGTTTTTAGTTAGCAGAGCTGCCATACAAACAAATATTAAACACTTACCCAAAAAAAAAAATAAGTTTTATAATATTGAGAATAAAAAAACTACGTAAAGAAGGTTCATAAATAAAAAAACTTAAGTCGAATGTGGAAGAGTTCTGCGCAAAAATACTGCAAGGCAGCATGGCCAAGGCGGGAAGGTATTCTGCGCAAAAAGGCTGTGGTGATTATTTTGTATACGCATGAATTTCCCATTAGAAAATTTTTGTTACAGAAAATTTTTCAATTCGAAAAAAAAATTGTTCAGAAATTTTAAGTTAGAATTTCTTTTTGTTGCGTTCTCCGTGTTATTTTAAATCATAGTGACCGCATAATGCATTTTTGGCCCACTGCCATTTTTGCAAACATGTTTTTTTTTATTTAATGTAATTTTCAGACTATGCCCGATATAGAAATCTCGTACAGCATCTTGACTCATATCTCCACCGTTTTATAATTTAAACATTTATTTTTTGAAAATTATACTCCATTATGTAATTTTTTTTTTTATAAATTTCTTATCTTTGTCAGAATTTTTTTAACCTATTTTTGGACCGCGAGGGTGGTGGAGTCCCTTAAGCAAAAAATCAGTTTAAAATCAGTTTTTAGGTAATGAAGGTGCGACAAACATAAAAAAAAAATTCTCCTAGTTGGTTTGCCAAACATCGTGCTTATATTATAAAAAATATATTTTCTCAAGTTAAAATAAAAAATAAGCTGATTCCTTACGCTATTACATGCTTCATGGCTAACATTAAAGTCTTCATTTCATTTCCTTTAATTTTTTAAATTATAAGCATACAGCACCTGCTGCCTGGTTGACCAATTTTTGCGAGACCACTTGAAAATTAACAGCTGCGTTTGGGTTGTTGTTGTCATTGTGCATTTTGACTATACGCCAGTTTATTGTTTATCTTGCGGATGCAAAGGCACTTTTGATTTTATTTACCTTGTTTACTTTTTTCAAACAACAACGTTAGCGGTTATGCCATAATTGTTGCTGGAAAGCTTTTGCTTGGAATTTTCAGTGATTTTTTTTTTGTCATATTTTTTCACATTTCCTACATTTGTGCACATTTATTTTCGTTTTTCTGCATTTCTTAAATTTCTTGTATAATTTGTATTTATATGCATATATTTTTTTTCTCATAATATTGTATTCTTACGCTCAGATATCAATTTGTTATCGTCAATGTGCGTTTGCAATGAATTTCGCATTATGTTATACACGCAGAGCTTTGTTTAGTAACGTATTTAATATAAAAAATAATAATAATCTTACGAGGTAAGTTTTCCGACTTCCAGGTCGCACTATTTACTTCAAACTGATGATCTGTACAATTGTTATTAAAGCATTGTTGTCATATTTTCGACAGCACTTCGTTAATCTCTACAGTGCCAAGGAATTCTATGGATCAGTTGCAAAAGTGTTAATTTTGAAGTTAATCCTACTAATCCTACTTCATAAAATGAAGTAATACAGAGTATTTCTTGAAGGGAGTTGCCACCTTTTTAAAAATTGAATGTCAATTAAATATTAACTTAAATTCAATATTACAACAATGTGGGTGTCAAACGAAAGGGTTTGAAAAACGATTTATTTCGAAACTATTTTTGAGGAGGGTTACCACCTGTTCAAAAATGGAGGGGTTTAGATAAGCTTTATTTCAAAAATATTTTTGATGAGTGTTACCACCTATTTAGATTTTCTAAATCAATTTAGATTTTCTAAATCAATTTAATTAACAAGTTAAACGAAATACTTTAATATGATTCTCAAACGAGAGGTTTAAGATAACTTTACTTCGAAAATATTTCTGAAGCAAGTTGCCACATGTTTAGAACTACAAAATGGGTGTCAAATTACAGAGGTTCAAATAAGCTCTGTTTTAAAAATACTTTTAAAGAGAGGGGTTGATGAAGTAAACTTTATTTGTAAAATATTTTTAAAAAAGGTCGAAAATACTTAGAGAAAATATTAATTTATTAAATCTAAATCGATTTGAACTCCTCACTAGTCCGCACTTTCCAAATTTTATAAGCTTTGAATTAAGAAATTTAACTCACTGCTCGAGTATTTTACTCCATTGCATTCCAAAAATGTTTTATCAAAATTCGCGAAATCGCACACATAACGCAGAGATCCATGCAAGTGCGAAGCATTTGCTACCGACCGAATCTGGCTAACAGCCTAACTAACTAGGCGTGCTGGATGTGAGCGATTAGCTGCCTGACAGCCAGACAATTTGACGCATTACATGTACGAGTGACTGACTGGCTGACTTAACTGCCAACAACTAGCAACTGTGTATAAATATTTATATGTATGTATTTGCCTTGTGACGTAATTTTCACCTGTAGTGTAAATGTAATGAAATTAACTTTGCCGTTTGCATTTTTAATTTACTTTTACTTTTTATTTCTTTGGTGATTTTCTACACAGTTTTGGTGTCACTTAGTGATGTCGCCGATGAGCGTAAATTTACAAACAAATGCAGGAATGTGCATGCATACATATGTATGTGCATGCACTGACTGTGACATTTGCTACCTGGGGAATATTTTAATTCTAAATTAACATTTCTCAACTTTTTCCGCAAACATTTTATTTTTAACAAAATATTGCGCGTAAACTTAAATGCGTGTACATTAGGGCGGGCGAAGTTGTATGGGAGATTTTTTCGACTATGCGCGTATAGCACAGAAGGAGTCTATGTTTAATTGTAAGAAAATTTGCCGAGGAAACCATGGGTCTAAAATCAATTTGGAGTTTGCCAAATTGCGAGAATAGGCTCCTTAGCATTTGCCTGTAGTGTGGTAAAGTAGTGCTTTAATTTTGTATAAAAAAAATATGGACTCCTCATACCAAAAGAACACCCTTATTTTTTGGTATGAGGAGTCCATATCTGCACTTAACTTTTTCTTAAAACTTCCACGGAAGGCCCAACTGTTTAGGCCTTCACCCTAAATATTTCTATATTTTTGCGACCCGCCCTAGTGTTGGGATATGTGCATGTGTGAACATTTTTACATTTTGTTAGAAACCTATTTTCGCAATTTTTCAAACTCCAAACTGATTTTAGACCCATGGTTTCTTCGGAAAATTTGCTTAGAATTACACGTAGAATCTTCCTTTGCTATACGCGCATGGTAAAAAAAAAACTCAGTGCGTGTAGTCCCTACGCGCGGAAGAAGTGAAACTTAATAGAGGAAATTCCAGAAAGAAAGAAATGTGCGATATACATACACATGTACTTATTTTCTAATATACATATATAATTTCATCTTCATCTTCATCTTCATCTTCATCTTCATCTTCATCTTCATCTTCATCTTCATCTTCATCTTCATCTTCATCATCTTCATCTTCATCGTCATGTTCATCTTCATC
>NW_016160529.1:0-40399 GCF_001687245.7 Rhagoletis zephyria | reverse complement strand
ACGCAACCCTCTGCGGCAGAGAAATTTTGAATTCGATTTTCTAACATGTGGCAACTCCTTTCATGGAACTAAGGCTATGGTGTACACCCGAAGGACAAGGCCTTTCATGTGACACCTCATTTTTAAAAATCGAACGAACGATACAGAGTTTAGCGCTTGGTGTTAAATATTTAACGCAACCATCTCCGAACTCGATTAAGAAGTTTCACTTCAAAAAATGGCCCGCTCTAGTGCACATACATATGTATATTGATGCAGAAAATATGCGGTGGGCTAAATGCCTACATATATTCATAGTCAACGTCACTGTGTTATTTGCCTCATATTGTGGCATGTGATATTTATTGACTGATGTTCGTTGTGAATTCCATGTATGTAAGTACATAAACGGTTGGCGCAAATTGAAATTGTTGACGCTTCCAATTAAATGGAATCAAGCAGAAAGAAGTGCTGAGAAAATATAAATAAATAAAAACAAAAGCACGTTTCAGACATACATTTGACTTTAATGGGAAAAAATGCATAAGTCGATAAAATCAGACTGCAGTTGTTTGCCTTAAAAAATATCGATAAGTGAAAACACATTTTTATACCTGAGCGCACTTATGCCAAGGGTTTATTAACTTTGTTTACATAACAGTTTTTTGCAACAGCCTTAAGTAATCGACATACATACAGTGACTCAAACAAATTACCAAGTGTTGATTGTTTTTTTATATTCGTAATATTTCTAAAGCATTCTTTTTTTTGTTTTTTTTTCTATATAAGTACCAAACTTTATACAAAATTTCGGAAAGTTAAACAAATCTCATTAAAATTTAAACTTTTAATTTGAATCTTTAGAACATTTTCGGGTATGCAATTTTATAGCCCATTGTTTTAGTCTAGTGAAGTGCGAGTTTCAAATGTCAAAACATCCCTTTAATTTTTAAGAATTTCTTCTTTATGTGACGGATTTTAGCACTTTTTCTCATATAAGCATGAATTTCTTTTGAAATAAAATGCGGGAGATCGTTAGCAGCGAAATTTCCAAAAATCAACGCCAATTTTTGAAAATCGCACTTGTTGTATAAAAAAAAAATAAAAGCAGTCTCCAAAAAAAATTTCAAAAATCAAGGCGATTTTTTAGCCGGTTGAAACTTGCACTTCATTTCACTAACTGCATACACCAAATTTTCTAAAGATTTAAAGTTGAAATTTTGGTGAAAATTTGTAGAATTTTCCTAAATTTTATATAAAGTTTGGAACTGTTTTTGGTTAGAGTTTCCTGGATTGTATTATTATAGAAAAATAGCAAAAAAAAAATAATAAAAAAAAAGCAATACGTGGTTATTTGTTTGAGTCACTGCAGGTGCATATGTAGATATTAAAAATTTTAAAATTGTAATAAAATTTTTACGGGTCGCTGCTAAAAAGTTAATTTTTTTAACGAGGAGATTCGCCAAAATTTTGACTTTAAATCCGATAAATTTAACATATTATTGAAAGTTATTCATATAAATGTAAACTCGCTCATTTTTAGGCGGCCTAAGTAAAAATTTTGTCCAATTTTTGCGATTTAAAAAAAATTAAATTTTTTCAAACTCTGGTAGCGACACCAATTTTTATAGTATATATTTTTTAAGAATTCTCTTAAATTCATAAAACCGAAAGTGTGAAAATTCAAATTAATTTACATATATTCAAGTTTAGTAAAAGTTTTGAAATGTTACAGTTTTGACTTCTATAATTTATGTGAATACCTCTAGTAAATGTTAAAAGACTGGCATCTTTAAAATTACTCTCCATTAAAATTGTAGTAATTAAAAATTAATTCCTTTTTCATTTAAATAGCGCAAAATACAAGTATTTTTATATTTGCTGTCATATATATTTATGCACATTTGTACATGGCGCATGCATGCATATTTACATTGTCCCCACATGTTACACACAATTATTTGCTTTGGCTGTTTGTGTATGTATATTCATGAAGCTGTGACACTCCAGAATGTGGCATAGCTTTGTGTTTTATTACTGTTTTGGTTCCAGCTTGTCGGCCGCTATAGCCGAGTGGTTAGATTTGCGTAGTGCCCACCAGTAGCTTCAGCGACTAAGGGTGCTTCACAGGAAATCGTAAATGACATAAAACTGGAGAAGCTCGGCCAAACGTATATACCGCACATATTTATTTATACTTTACTTAGAAAGGAATCTAGCCCATTGTGGTATGTTAAAGCGTTTAGGCGTTTAGTCTCTCTACATACTTACTCGAGAACCAATGCAGACTTGATTTTGTTAGAATGTTTTCGCCTTCCATTACATACTGCGTTCTGAGTTTACCCACGCTTCGATTATGAGTCACAAGTAGGACCGACTTAGTCCGCAAAGCTGTTGCGGCCCT
The DNA here is from genome assembly GCF_001687245.7 of Rhagoletis zephyria. Taxonomy (NCBI): domain Eukaryota; kingdom Metazoa; phylum Arthropoda; class Insecta; order Diptera; family Tephritidae; genus Rhagoletis; species Rhagoletis zephyria. The sequence continues at coordinate 38,016 of NW_016160529.1, read as the reverse complement.
ACAAGTACAGACATTAAGCCTTCTCTGGCCAGTTCGACTTTGTTAGCTGCAAACCTGTACTATCTTGGGACCCAGCATAGTAACACCGTGTGCAGTGCTTCCGATTTCCAATTTCAATTAGAGGCACCAATTTATGAAATTAGTACTCGTTTGGAAACATTTTAAGTACTTCATAAATAAGTCTGCACACCCGCATTCATATCCATGTGTGTACGAATATGTACGAGTCTTAAGTCCCTATTTTAGGGCAAACAAACACACTTCTCGCACGCAATCATCATTACAACTTTAATCGCATGCTTTTGACTGCCTTTCTTTCGATTTTTATTGCACATTTGAGTAGCATTATTTTGTAATTTGGTCACATACATATGATTTTGTATTACCAGCATGATAGTGCATTTTCACACACACATTCGTGCATATGTACATATGTATGTATGAATGTAGATACGAAAATAAATACATTGCTATGTGCATTTGAAAGCATAAATATTTAGGTAAACGATATTTCGTAACTTCTGGGGCATTGATTCCTTACCTGCATGCATTTAATAACGGTGTTGTAATTAAACTTTTCATCCATCTTTTATGTTTTTTTTTTTTTTGTTAATTTGAAGTGAAAATTATGAGTTTCGTAAGTGTTTTGTCACAAATTACGAAATGAAAATTGGCACATTTTTTAAATTTTTATTTTTCTCAACAATATTCGCTTACTTTGTGAGTAGGAAGGATAGGCTTTGTATGTGTGGGTGTGTTCAATGTAGGCGCTTTTTTTACCTTTCACCTGACATAAAAAATATATGTAAATGAATTTTTGATTACATTGTAGTTTAATAGATTTATTGGAATTCATATGTACGTATCTATAAATACCAGCGGCATAGCAATGAGCAACTTTTTTAATTTATGTTGTACAAAACCGACCTATGCGGCAACAATTGATTACATTGTTGTAGATTTCAGCAATAAGTTTATATGATATTGCAATAAAATTTAGAGATAAAAGTCAGTCAATTATTACACGGTGCTACAAAAAAAAAATCACGAAATGCACCCGAAATAAAACTTAGAGCAGGTTGTAGGTAGGGTCGAGTGCCACGTGAAAATAGGCTACTTAGAGATCCTGAACACCCATTTTTTTTATAAAAAACGTTTATTTCATACTTGATCCACTCATATATTAACACCCTGATTATTTTTCATCAAATTTTTTTCGAAAAGTAGATTTATATACATATTACACTTAGTCTTGAAAATTTTTTAAATCGAACAAAAACCCCGTCCTCTCCCACGTAACGGTAATTTCGAAAAACTTCATTTATATATGGGTCATTCTATGCAAAATTTACAGCTCAATATATTTTTTTTTTTTTTGTGAAAAAATCTTTTTCTACATTCTGTATCGAAACAAGGAGAAACATATTTTTTATTTCATCATGATATTCGAAAATCTCCGAAACAAAATTTCCGAATTTTTTTTAGTTAATAAATTATTTGTTGGATTCAAATAAATATTTTTTTGCATTAAAAAATGCATTTTTTGTTTTGTTTGTTTGATTTTTGTTTTTTATTTTTTTTTGCAATCTAAATAGTTGTCGAACTTTGCAGAGTACACTGTAAAAATTTGAGAATGGAAAAACCAAAACTGTTAAGGTTACGAGTCTTTCATGCCTGCATAAAGTTTCGGCATGCGCTGCCGCCAGTGCTTACGACATTCGAATCTTTTATCATATTTGAAAATATATTTACAAATTTCTTCCTCCAAGTGTAAATCATTGCATTGTTTTGATGAAAAACCAATCAGCCGCCTTAAATTTTTTGGGAATACTGGACCGCTTCGTTCGCCTTATGTCATGGCGTTGGAAAAACCTGGCCAACCTGAATATTTCTTTAAAGACGAAATTAGGTCAACATCATACGTACGTAATTTTACGCTTCCGCAAACTTGAATACTTATTTTAATCCGAAAAAAAACCAACAACAAAAACAACTTTCTGTTTCACCTGTTTACCATTAAGTAGAATGTAGCCTTTCAAGGTCGTTGACGACCCCACAAATGACCTTTAATTACAGCATTACAGGTAAAAGAGTGACTTTGGAATGCGTTTCGATAGCCAACAATAAATGCAGTACTTGTAACTCTACCACAGCTAAAAACCTGATTGTTTCCACTTACTGAAAGTCATTGCAGACAGGAGTTGTACGAGAAAAATGATGTTATTTTCTTGCATCGTTGTAAAGTTACAATTGGAGGCTTAAAAATACATCAGCTGTGATGCAATGAAGCTGATTCCCCTGTACTAAATACGCCGCAGGTATCTATGTACGTATATAAATATACAGTAATTGCATTGAATATTGTAAATACCAGTGGACGGCATGTCGACATAAAAAGCTCAAAAACATGTTGGCTTAGCCATATATCGCAACCGCAGCTAATCAGCACAAGTTTAACATTCATATAACTGAAAATAACTCAAAGACAAAACAATAACGCCCTCATAATCCGCAGGTCTATTAGAAATATATACGTATGTATGTATGTGTAGCTTGATTTATAGTTTTTGAAAGTTAAATTTTGGTTCACTCCACTACTTACGTTGTAGGCAAGCACCTTTGAGTAGTGCATTCTTTGCTGGTTGCATGTTTCTGGTAGTCGAATAATCTTTTAGGCAACGATATGTATTTATTGTGTTTTTTTTTGTTTTGAAGATCCTTGAGTAAAACATCTAGAATTGTCCTGTAAACGAACACTAGGAAATCACTGCAGAGCAGACAATACAATTAGGGGATTCCCTTAAACTCCTAAAGTCTTAAACTGTGAAAACTCGAAAGTTTACGAGACTTTTATGGGAACGCCCGCTATGTGAAAAGGGTGTAAATAGGTGCCTTAAATAAGTGACTGTTTGACAGATCAACCAGGATTTTGTGAAGCACTTTTTGTTTCGTAGTATTTTCCATAACATCCCGCCGTCTTATCTCTATCACTCTTAGCTAAAATACAATGGAGAATGCTGAAAATTATCAGAAAACCTAAGTCAATACAGTTAGTGGATGAAATTTATTCATTTTATGCGCTTATTATTTTTTTCATTTAGTTTCATTATTTTATCATACATTTTAGTATAAAAATTTCGGCCCCTCGGCAACACTGAAGTTTACAAGGTGGTTTACGCGTCAAGGGGCTCGTAAATTATTGACAGTTCTTTTACGAGGCCCGTAAATTTACGAGCTTTACGAAGTTTACGAGGCTTTTACGAATTTAATGGAAGACCCCTAATAATTTTCGAACCCTCTCAGCGACAAATCATTAGTCCCTCGTCAACTCTATTATGAATAGATTTGTGAGAAAAATACAAAGCCATCATACCGGCCCTTATTCCGCGTTACATCGCTACTTGTAATATCACTCGCGGAAAATTTTAAAGTCATTCAATCTAATTAATTAAAGTCTTCACGAAAGCAATTTAAGTGAAAAATTATTTTCATTTTTTGAATTTTATAGGAAATTGACAGAGTAAAAAATCATTTTCCATTTAAACTTCTGGTGAAACCGGCTGTAAGTATGCAAGCTCCATTTTTTACACCCAAAAATGAAAATAATTACCAAATAATTTAGGAAAAGTTAGTAATACGGTCAAAAAGCAATTTATGGTGCACTAAAGATGCGACGAATCAATTTGTTAGAGAGTTTGCCCTTTTTGGCTCCCTAATATCTCATTTAACAACTTCCATCAAAGCAAATGCACGACCGAAATTCAACCAAATCGCCGAGCGACCAGAAACAAATGTCCGCAGACCGCTTTACCACAGCTTTGTTGCATAATTTAATAATAACAGCAACAAGTGAAGTAGCTAAAACATTACAGTCATATATTAATTTCATTGCAAGCACCTAAGATGCAAGCACCAATATGTGTGTAGGTATGTATGTATAGTACACAGGCACATACGTAATATATCAATTTTCATGTATGTAGATACTCTTACAAGATGCTGCTGGCTGCTGCTGTCGTTTCCACTTTGGCTCCACTGTCCACCTGGTGGTGTATTAGTGTGTCATTAATTTTAATTTTCAGTGCAACGCGAATTGTTGCAGCAACCAACAACATTGCCACAATGAAATTAAATAAAATCCACTTAGCAGAGCAACAAAGGAATTCAACAAAAACGAACAGCTACGTACATATGCAGTGCAACAACAATGACCAACAACAGAAGCATGCAACAGTGATAATGAGAGTAACACACAAAATGTAGGTCACTTATGCCGGCCAGTTCAACTCGATTTGTTTGTTGTCTTTTGTGGTTGTTGCTCTTTTTGCCTACTAGCCTACTTACGAATTACATTTTTCGTTTTGGTTCGCAGGTGGAAAATTGCCTTATCACCACGGCTGTTGTACATCCTCTCCTTTGTCAATAGTAAAATGCGTTTAAATGAAATCGAGAGTTCGAAAGAAAGATGAAGGAATCGAGTGAAGTGGAGTGAAATATGTTTGCCAAAAAAAACCGTAATTGGGTTAACGGAACGAATATGTGACCACTTATGGTTTCATTGATGCTGTTGTCTGTTTGTGGCAGCTGTGATAAAAAAGAATATAATCCCAAATACAGTGCATCAGCAATTGTTTTGGTAATCGAAAATAATGATTGGTATTTATGTAAGTACTTGCAGATTCCTTAAACCTTATCATGTGCTATACTTTCATATTGAAGCGGAAGAGGTCTGGTTGTAATTTTACAACTCTAAATATGTCGCAATCAGTTTGGAGCATGGGTAGTTAAAAAAATACATACATACATATGTATTTACCCTGCAAAAAATTGTGCGACTAATCTCTAAAGAGAGTATTCCGAGATTACTCTCAATCAGGTACAATTGGGCATAAATTAGTCGCAACTAGTCTCATACGGGTACTATTGTGGATCATTTAGGGCCGGTTGTTCAATGTCTGATTAGCACAAATCGGTGGTAGAAGCTCCGGTTAAGCACAACTACTGCTTTATCGATCACATGTTACATGCATGATGTCGAAATCGTCGATAGTGTAGTGGTAGTGATAACCAGACATTGAACAACCGGCCCTAAGTCTCGATTCATCCATCACGGGTATATTTGGAGATCAATTAGTCCTCCTCATCTCTAACGGGTACTATTAACGATTTAATGATATGTACGCACTTTGTTAATGAAATTTCATGTGCGGCGCTGGCACATAGAGAGAGTATTCGCTTAACAAAACTGAGATCCCCGGTTCGAATCTCAGCTGGCGCAAATTTTTATTTTTATTTTTTAAAAGTGACTAGTCGCTTTTTATACCCGTTCGGGTATAAAGGTGAACAATTAGTCTCTTCATAGGACATGCTCGAACAAAAGCGATCAGTTCATTCCATATAAAGAGATCAAAAGTGGTATTAGTCGCATGCTCCTTTGCGATTGCTCCCGGAGTCATCCCGGATTAGTCGCATTTTTTGCAGGGTATGTACATATTACAACTACAAACGAGCAAAAATATAACCAAATCACGTAAACAGATCAGCGCAGATGACCAATAGGAAAAGATGAGTTTTATAGTAATACTAACCGGGAATGGCCTTGTAACATTAAAAGAAAAGGCCACATAATGGGTGCGATTAGATTAGTACCATTTGCTGTAATCAAAGCCGCTGTGGATTTGCATATATTTTATGAAAGAGATCACGTGAATGTGGCACAATTTCGTTAGACATCTGATAATGCATACTTGTAGGGGCATTGTTTAAATTCGCTGTAGGCAAAAACTCAAGTTTAGAAATATCACAAAAAGCGCCGAGACACGTAAACTTAATTTTGGATTGTAGATTAGGGATCAGTATACCGTTTTTTTAGACCAGGCAATTTTTCCAAGAGATTTTCATTTTAAGTTTACATTGTGAATGAAAAAAATCCAACTTTAATAGGGGCTAAATCTAAATGTAATAGACTGTTTGTACATTTGTTTCATTTGTATTAAAGCCTGCTGTTTTACAAAAAAAAATCACGCTACTAACTAAGAAAACCGATGAATAAATAGGACTCGCTCAGAGATAACTTCTGAGAGAAGACGTCAGATCCTATTCCGATAACCATTTTGGAGCCGTCCGTGTAAATGGATATTTCGACATCGCTAAGAGCAATACTAAAGTCCCAGTCATTTCTGTCTGGAAAATGGACATCGAAATTCCGATTGAAGTCAGTTTCCGTGATTTATAGACGCAGCTAATGTACTCCACCCCCACTCTGTCGAGGATTCTGCCGTGACCCGTGCAAGTTGTTCGCAAACAACTTAAAATGAAAATATCTTTAGAAAATTACCTGATCTAGAAAAACGGTAAACAGATACGTAATCTATGATCCACAATTAAGTTTACGTGTCTCGGCGTTTTTTTATACTTTAGCGTCCCTACATTATCATCAACGAAACTTGAAGAAACTACCGCAGACAGTTTTATATTATTTTGCATTCGATAGTAAAAAGGTTTGAAATTTAATCACGCCGACAATTTCTTTTTAAGGAAGGCTTAAAATAATGCACGGTTTTTTGTTTTATTTCCTACAAGGCTGCTCGCTGAGATCACAAAAAAAAAATTAATAAAATATTGAATGATACATAACCGAACATTTATTCGTAACAACCAAAAACACTAGTCATTTCGATTGAATAACCAATACTATGCACAAATGCATACACATTCACACGCACACTATATAACTACAATGAATAAATCTACTTATCAGCCAATTACGCAGCTTTTTTCCCCATCAACAAAAACACAGAGTCAGTAGGCGACCGGAGTTCCGAACCTGTAGCGCAGCTGGAGAAAACCAGCAGTAAGCGGTGCCATCACCACCAACCAACTTACAATTGCAACCCAATAAAATAAGCAAAAAAGTACTAAGTAATATAAGTCGACGGAAGCAGGAATCACGTGGCGCGCAAACGCAAGTATAGCGGACAATCAATGGCGAATGAACCAGCCAACCCGCCAACCCGCCAAGGAAGCCGCAACGCAAAGGAAAGAGCAGCAGACGCAGCAGGATGAGACGCAGTGAAATCGAATAGAAAGTGTAAAATGCCAAAAAGTACTCGCTTAACCAGCCACAAGCAAGGCGAGGTAGCTAAAGCAAGGCACACCTGTGCATCTTTGTACAGCATCGGAAAACGTAACTGTTGGGCAACTGCTGGCATCTTACTTACGTTGGCCACAAACTGGTTCATTTGATGGGCGGCAAACGAGTTGCATCCTGAAATGCATTTTACGGTTACATTGAATGTCCATGCTTTCGTTTGCGTGCATTTCTATGATTTGTTAAATTTGCGCTACTTAAATACATATGTAAATACATACATATATATGTACATAGTTTTGAGCATTCGCATAATATTTACTTATGTAATTTTGGTTATCATAAGAAATGTGCAACTATGATGTGTGTGTGTGTGTACGTTTTTGAGTGTGGTGTAAGATTACTTGTACGATTAGGTTATGCAAATTCGCTAAGTGCAATTAATTAAATGAAGTGTTACGAACATAAAATAAGTACCAACCAATACCAAATGTGGGTTATTACGGTTGCTCTTCAATACTTAATTCCCACCGCGCCCAACTAGTGAGCAACTCGTGTGGAGCTTTGGGTCAAGAGTTAAAGAGAGGGAGCCGACCGCGAGTTTGCATCTGGTAAATCCAATGCACTCCATGGTTTCGCCATGAGCCCAATGTTGTATAAGTTTTGCGTGAGGAGGATAGACACACATTACTGAAGTGAAACTTCTTTAGCGGCGGTTGGTTGGTTGGGAGTAAATTGGTAAAATCAACGGAAATTGCACACGGAAATGGTGCAATGGAAATGGTTGAGACGGAAACAAGTGCTTTTTGAATGCATGTTATTAATTCAACAAACACTTGCTAATAAATGGTTAAAGAACAACACTTAGAAAAAGACCAATACAAGAATGAAAGTAAAGGTGATACATAGATAAAGAAAAGGATAAAGGCAAAACTAAAGATAGAAAAAAAAACAAAGATGCGTAAAGATAAAGGCAAAAATGAAGACCAAGGTAAATTTAAATACTTTACTTATATAAGGGCAAAGATAAAGAGGAATATGTATAAGAAGAAAATGGTAAACATAAAAGTGAAAACAAAGATAAATATAAAGTAAAAGATGAGGATGAGGATACCGATAAAAGTAATGATTAAGATAGATGAAGTAAGATTAAAATAAAGGTAATTATAGAGAAAAGGATATAAATAAACACAGACTCAATCTGGGAACTTGTTTGGGATTTTAGAGATTTTCGGGATTCTCGGCGCATATCGATATAATAATCGATATTTTTATCGATTTTGCTATCGACGTTTTCGGAAATTATCGATGTAATAATCGATATTTTTATCGATTTTGTTTCCCATTCTGTAATCGATATTTTAACGATTTTGTTATCGATATTGTTACTTGTTTTGATTTCGAGTAAATTAAGAAAAACCAAAAAAAAAGACAAAAAATTCGCAATTTTCACGAGTCATATCTCTAAAAACAAAATTTAGCTACTAAACAAATAGGGATTCAGTCGATTGTAATTCAAAGTTCCTACTTTCTTGTGAAAAAGTATGAAAGAAAACAATATAGGTTTTGCAAAATTTAATTTCGAAACATTTTTTATAAAAATAAATAAAAAATTTATAAAAATAAAAATCGATAATTTTACCATTCTATCTTTAAGTGGCAACAATTACTAGCATATGAAAAAAAAATCCAAAAAATCGATTTTTACATAAAAACCCAAAATGGCTTATAAGTCGGCCAAAAAGTTTTTTCGAGCAAAAAACAGCGGGTCTCATTATTTGGGCCAACATCAATTTCAGTTTCATCGAAATTACAAATCATACCCGTATCTGACCGGTTGTCTTGAAATGGAAAGCTTCATAAGAATTATTACAGTATTTCCTACTGCCCACTGCAGCGTAATGAAGCACTAACTAAACCAACGAGTGGTTTTCTCTAACCAGTTCTGGTTATGCCATGAGGAAGAAGAAAAATTGGAACACATTATGAGCCACTGTGAGGCCCTTACTAGGACCAGACTTCAATTTCAATGACCAACGTATCTAGAAGCAAATTGCGTAAAAAGAATTCAGCCAAAGGACAGAAAAGTTTCGAAAAATACCAAAATCCCGAGAAACTCTTGAAGACTCTCGAAAAGAGAATGAACAATCATTTATAAAAATTGGTGGAGTTATTCAGAAACTCTGTATACTGGGCGTGCGACGTAAAATACTTTTACGAAAAATTAATCCACAAGGTGGCGCTAGAATCGAGCTATTCTGAAAATCCGATTATGCTTATACTGGAAAGGTATGCTGCAGATGTAATTATAGGTACTTCTAGGAGAAATGTATCCGCTAGGTGGACAGGCTGGAGTTGAGACATTCAGAAAATAGTTTTATAGTTCGATTTAGATGAAACTAAAAACGTATACTATACATATTTGCAAGAAATCAAATTGAAAATGTATATTATATATATGTATGATGAGAAATACATTTACCAAAAATAAATAAATTTAGTAGAGGTTATTAGTCGAGATTTCCAGAAAATTCGTAGTTATGGTTCGATTACAGCTGTTTTTTTTTGCATGTATATCATCATTGAAAATTATGTCAAAAAACTGCTGCCAACTTTAAAGGTTTTAAAATTCATCAAATCTGAATTAAAAATCTGCTGCAAGTATATGAAGAAGTAGTAAGCTATGCAGACGGAGTCATGTCTAAAAAAAGAGATTACTAACTACGAACGAAACGACAAACGCAAGTTAATCATTAAATTAACATAAGAATGAAATTATGAACGGCTCATTATTATTAAAAAATTACTTACAAACATCGTCGTTGACTATGTTTTCTATTAAAAAAAAAGGCTACAATGAAGATTGAATTTTTATTCGCAATTTTATTGTTTGTTGTCGTCGTTTTTGTTGTAGTTAAGTAAATAAGCTTACAACAACTTCCTACTTGTTGACAAGAGTCACGCACGCGACTTTCTATATGTACATACATATCAAATTAATTATGTAGCGTCAAACACGCGATACAAACGAAAGACTTAAGACACAAACCTGCCATAGGCGCATTTGTCACTCGTATATTAGTCAAGCTTATCTTGCTTCTTTTTAAATAGTTTTAAGATTACCAGCTAGTTTTAGTAGTCGTACCAGAGGTTATACACCTTTTCGGTATGGTTTTAAAATGTTCGCATAGGCATATTTCACTTCAAGTTTTCTAAATACAATTCCTTTTTCCGCTATTAGCATAAAATCTACGCGTGGTGCGTGTGGAAAAAAGTGCGTAACTCCTCGCATGTAACGGGTGATTTTTTAAGAGCTTGATAACTTTTTTTTTAAAAAAAACGCAAAACGGTTCTTTATTTGAAACGTTAGATTGGTCCATGACATTTACTTTTTGAAGATAATTTCATTTAAATGTTGACCGCGGCTGCGTCTTAGGTGGTCCATTCGGAAAGTCCAATTTTGGGCAACTTTTTCGAGCATTTCGGCCGGAATAGCCCGAATTTCTTCGGAAATGTTGTCTTCCAAAGCTGGAATAGTTGCTGGCTTATTTCTGTAGACTTTAGACTTGACGTAGCCCCACAAAAAATAGTCTAAAGGCGTCAAATCGCATGATCTTGGTGGCCAACTTACCGGTCCATTTCTTGAGATGAATTGTTCTCCGAAGTTTTCCCTCAAAATGGCCATAGAATCGCGAGCTGTGTGGCATGTAGCGCCATCTTGTTGAAACCACATGTCAACCAAGTTCAGTTCTTCCATTTTTGGCAACAAAAAGTTTGTTAGCATCGAACGATAGCGATCGCCATTCACCGTAACGTTGCGTCCAACAGCATCTTTGAAAAAATACGGTCCAATGNAAATTATAAAAAAATTAAGTCAAACTGTAGCACAGAAGTGTGATGGCAGAGTGGGCGCAATGTTTTCTTTATGCTCGCAGTCAAGAGTAGGTACTCGGCAAATTAGCCACGACAGTTAGGTAAGTATTAATTAGCAGCGAAAAGTGAGTCTAGGCGCCTTCGCTAACTATATACATGCAAGAGCAGCAGCAACGTTCGCAACTAGCCTACACTCTTATTACGCACACAAAAATTATACAGTCAAGTCTATATTGTAATCAGCATAGGTAACACTAAGTAACAAAAAAAAAAAANCTAATATTCCTCGGAAACTTTGCTTTTGTGACCAGGACAATGTGATTCATTAAAATATGCTAAAATTATGAGAAAAACGTGTTTGAGTCTTTCACTACAGAGAAAATCATACAGAACAGCACATATAAATCAAAACTAAATTTTATTAAAACTTCAGAAAACCAAAAACATAAAAGTAAATCAGAAGCGGGTGGTTTTCCGACATTTGCGTTTAAACTGAAAAAAAAAAAAAAAAAGCAAAGTTATCTTGCGACAATAGCTGTTTTCTATACTTTTGGGACCTAACTGACTAGGAAATAACAATTACAACCCAGGGACAAAAAACTTGTTACATAGTGTAATGTATGTGTGACTGGGTGAATGAAAGTGTGACAGCGGAAAGGCAAAGTCACGCGAACAATTTTCCTTTTTTATTGAGATGTGAAGGCAACGCCGCTCCTTTCTTTCTTTTCCTTTCCTTTGCGGTTACTTAAGCTGAATAATTAAAGTAATGAAGGAATTGCTGATGCTTTGTTGACAAAACGTCACCGTCATTACATTTTAACTGCTTAGCACTGTATTCGTTATTTTTATGTTTACAATTACATAAAAAAACTACTTTTGTGTTGCGCCAAATTCAGTTTTTGTAAAATGATATATTAAAACACATATGCCGTTTAATTGCTTAAGCTTTATATGTACCCGCTTGCGTGGTGGTGCAATTAACCGAGTTGTGGACCACCGCCAATCCCTTATTTTGCTTTTCCTTATTACCGTATTAAGTTAACAGTGAATGTATTTATTTAGACAGAAGACAATGGGTATCATGCGTAAAAAATTGGCCTAACCCTCGACTCAATTTTCACCGTAGCGTGTTTTGAACTTCCATCCATTTCAATAGCACAAAAACTAAGTTTGAGCTTCCACCTCCTCATCGTCGCTTTATTTATGCTCGACATAATTTTCTTAATTTTAGGAGCAAAAATTATCCAACACTAACAACAAAGCCGAATGGGAGGATGAAACAAACTGTAAAATGGTAAATTTGTTCAATAATCATACATACAACATCGACGTAAAACTGTAGGTCCCTCCCCTTTGTTTGACAAAATCAAGGCGCCCGCCGCAAATCGGAGCAGAAGCTCGGCCAAACACTAACATATTGTTTAAGCGCCAATTAATAAAGAAAAAATAATGAAAAAATTAGAACACGTTGATTTTTTTTTTTATTAAGATTTATAAAAGAATTATTATTTTCTGGTCCTGAAATAATACTTGAAAACCAAAAATCAGTGCCGCCGGTCGCTGGTGAATCAACTATCCCTTGGCACTGCGTCCTAGCTTATAAAGGATTGTACTTTTCAATAATAGAATTTGTAGCAGCTGTCAGCTAGAAGACAGCAAAGACGGTGTCTACCATTTCTTGTGTGAATGTACAGGCACAAAACACTAGGTGCTGGTTTCTCCAACTCAACTTAACTTAGTTCAGCCACTTTTTGGACTTAAGCCACAAGTTAGCCTACGTTTTACACAGCTTATTCTTGACTAAGTCAAGAAAATTGGCTTAACTAAGTTAAGTTGAGTTGGAGAAACCAGCCCTAGGAATACCAGCTCTTAAGTATTTTTACAGATCACTGAGGATTAAAACCTTGCAAATTAGCGAAAATTTCGTAAGCTTAAAATATGGCATAATTTAAACTATGCAAATGAGTAAAAGTAATTTAATTAATGCAACAATCGAGCATCTCAACAGCAGTCACTAATTGCATGCCGGCGTCGCCAATGATGCGACATTCGTGTACAACGTCAACCACGTGGACGAGCTGATGAGACCAGCACTCTGAGTGCACACTAAGTAGCCGCAATGGTAAACAAAAAACTACCGATTCAGGCGAGTTGCCAATTGGCGGTGGTACGTAAATACGTATGTATGTATGTACATACATTGTTGTGGCATCTTCACAACCCAGTGTTACTTTTGACTTTTATTTATTGCTTCAATTCTTCCTTTTGTTATTATGTGCCCGGCAGTGGCAGGAGGTTGGCATAGTTGTTTTTGTCATTAGCAAGTGGTTGGTTGCAAGTTGCATAATTCCTCACACGCTTGCCAATGGTTGCAGCGATTGCTGCTTTCGCATTGCTTACTTGCGACTTATTTACATATGTATATTCGTGTGGCAAGTTGCAAATGCTGACTTGTTACCTCAACAGGTAGTTCTTGTTGTTGTTACTTTATGTAGACGTGGTGCGATTTTATTTACCAAACATTCCTGCACAGGCACAGTGGCAAGTGCATCAGTGCGCTGATGGACCATCCACTAAAGCTACACCTACTGGAAGCGCGGTTATATGTAAACAAGCGACAAGACCGCACGCAGCGCGGCGCATCCCTGCGCGTAGCTACAAGTATTTTACAAACCAAATAAATGGCGCGCAGAAGGAAAAGCATCTGTGTAAAAAGTTGAAACCACAAGTGTTGTACAACATTCGCACATTAAAATTGCATACATTATGAATTCACAAATAAGTGTGTACATATGTATGTATCTATGCACGTGTATGCGCTTTATTTGTTTATAGTAGTAATAAAGCTTTTAAATCCCACGCCAGCCATTGGTGCATGTCAGAGTGCCAGAGTGAGTGTCACAAGATCTTCTCTGCTTCGGCTAATACTTGCCCTATGGCACCTTGACGCCAATATTTGTTTTTGTTGTTGTTGTTGGTTTTATTGTATCTTTGCACCTTTTGTGGCATTGTGGGTTGTGCGCATCTACAACTTCCGCTTCCTTGTTCGCGTTTTTGGTATTTTGGCGGCCTGGGCAGCTGCTTGCCGCGATAAAATATAGCTACGAAAGTATGGATGATGAGAGTTTTCTTCTTTCTTGGAATTGTAAAAGAGAATGACAGTGGAAAATGTATAGGTTTATTGTGAAATGTGAATGGATAAAGCAAAAACGGGTAATAAATTCAGAGGTGTGGGAAAAACTGTAGATTAGACCATGATAAAAATATAGTAAGGTAGAACCGCTGAGAGTCACTTTTAAAATTCTTGACGTTTCCAAACAATTTAATTTTTAAATTTACTCACAAACTCACACACACATTTTCATTTTCAATCTCAAGCAACAACAATTTCGAACAATTTCAATTTTTTATTTTCACTTTTATATGATTTTAAAATGTTGGCAAACTTCAAAAAAAAATCATGGCCGACAAATTGAGAGAACGGTTATACCTTGCTATGTTTTTATCATGCTTTAGACTGTTTATTTCTTATTATTTGAATAATTTCGAGAGTATAATTTTATTGATTTTGGGGAAAATAAGAAGGTTAGCTGCTTTCTTTGAATAAATTGAGGTGAGGTGTGGTGAGGTGAGGTGAGGTGAGGTGAGTATTTACAAACATATAAAATATTTTAGAAGAACATTGCATGCATAGTGCTTTAAAATTCAGAGGGACTTTGAGATTTTCGACTCGGGAAACAGAACGATGACCGGAAAAACATTTTATGAGTTTCCCACCTCTTAACACTAGGACTAAAATGGTTTCACCACGTTTTCTGTTTGTGAAGCTTATAGGCACTGGGTAATGAGCAAGGCACCGTTGCAAAATGGAAAAGTCTTTACGATCTCAGGCTACCGAGATAATATTATTTGCAGAGTTTAATTGGACCGGAACGAAAAATACTCGAAGTGCTAAGTACAGCAGGAACTTTAAGGTATATCTTTTTTGGTTGTTGTTGTTTGCGACAAGGTAGGTGTTTGGGGTATTTTGGAATGAATTCCCTCCATCCCTTGTCAAATTTGATTTGGGGACATCCCATCTTCAGTGGTATTTTTTGTTCTGGTTCTGTCTCCAAGTCGACTAAGGTTAGGTTAGGTTATCTCGGCTGCCCTCATCCCACAGGAAAAGGGCACACTTAGGCCACCATGGGCCCGTTCTGATGTCATATTTGAGACTTCACATGTCCCTCCTCTTACCCTAGAAATGGAACTACTTCATAGCTCGGATGAAGCGCACAAAATCATAGATACTGGCTGAAAAAAATAATGCTTACGTTTACGATTTCCTCTTCATCACGACAGCTACGACAGTAGCCGTTTGACTGCAACCCCATTCTAGTGGCATGGGTTCCTATCAGGAAATGTCCGGTGAGAACTCCAATAGCATGTCGGACCAGTGGTCGCTCCAAGTGGAGGACAGGACGAGATCTACGCTTGCTCAGCTTAGGCCAGATATGTCGTACTAGCCCTCAAGTAGGCTCCGCAGACCATCTTGCCCGTTCGACAAAGTTATTCTCTAGCAAGAGCTGTACTGATTGTAGATAGCAAGGTTCCTTCCCTTACTAGTTCATCTGCAGCACAGTTTCCAGGTATGTCTTTGTGGCCTGGCACCCATACAATAATAGTAACATAACATCTTGCCAGTTCTTTAAGAGTACGTCTACATTTCATAACAATCTTCGACTAGTCGACTCATCTGCCAATCAATTTTCTGTAATATCTGGCAATACAAATTATAGAGGTTCGCCGAAAAGTTTCGAGCTTGCAGAGAGCATGCAAATATTTGGCTCCCTCGTCGCTATTGTTAAAGATACTACCAGTCTATATTTTTTTTAGTAAGGACGATGAAAGGCATCCTAAAGTTGAGGTACATAGAGGTTTGTTAACAGAGGACGAACCTGTGGTCAAAATTCGATCAGTTCGTGTAGAAGTCTGTCTGTCCATCCTTCCAACTTTACTGGTATTTGAGTAACCTCTTGTTTAAACTATTTCTCGGTTCGGTGCATGGTTTGATTATCGCCTAAAAAGTTTATTCTAAGATCGCAATCATTCGCGCGTATTTTCTTCAAAACCCATCGAAAGATGCGTCCAACTATTGGTTCCTTCATTTTTAAAAGCAAGTTGACAAATAACTAAGATTATATTACAGTTAAAGGCACTTATATCCCAAAAGATAGAGTGTATTAAAATTTCCATTGTCATTATCTTAAGCTCATTATTGCCAGCAAATTTTCCCCTCATAAATACATGTGTCATAGTCCCCCTTAGTAGCCGTTTAGTCACATTTTTTATCTCTTGCCGGAACTAATTTCTTTAACTACAATATGAACACATCATTAAACGAATCGATAAACTCTGAAGTTCAGCAAATCGCAAAACACAAAACACCCTACGAGTACAAAGCAAAAGTCTGCAGCAGAAAACAAAAAAAAAAACGTGACTACCTTTGCGTTCCATTTTTATGGTCGATTAGTGCCGCAAAAACAAAAGGCCTTTGTATGTAACGAAGTTGATGGGCTTTCGAGCGATCAAAAGCGATGAGCAAAACAAAATAAAATTCCAATAAAAAAAAGTTTATGGATATTGCGGATAAAAGACCGAAAATCAAGGTAATGAGTTTTGCCATGGAAGCGACGCGAGTAGACAAACCAAGTATTTCATAAAAGTCTGACAGAGATCAGCTGTCGCGCAGCATACCTACACTGAGAGTAGATAATAAGTACATTGCATACACATACATATGTAGCTACATATGTATGTATGTTAGTACAACGGCATAGGTATGCGATCGTAACGATGCAAGGGAAATGGAGAAAACTTCCTGCCTGCAGACGATAAACAAGTCATACTCGTGGTTACTTTTGCAAAAGAAATAAAAATTAAAAAATTAAAAAAAAACAAAAAATAATTTGAGCACCTAACACACTTGTTGACTTTCCGCTTAAACGTCTGATTGGACCAAAATGTCTGCCGATTTCGTAGCGTCTACTCCGCAGATGAGCAATATGCAATGGATGGCAATCTGCAATTTGCCGTTTGCGATGAGCAATGAAGACTTTAATGGTTGTTGATTGTGGCCACGAACTCGTAAACACACTGACATAATGAATGAACGAATGAATGGAGAAGAAGGAAGCGCATCCATCCAAACAAGGCGCTGCATGATGCGCCACAAAAATCATTGGCATTCAGTGGGTTACGTAACATCGATTCGCCGACAATCGCAAGAGTCGCAAGCAACAGCAATTGGTGCAGTAGACTGTGTACATACACATACATACATATATAGTACCTAGTAGTTGTTGACTTTATCACCAAAAAATATCCGCACAAAATATGGCCATCAGCGGTTTATAGCCGATTTTGGTCGTTTTACAAGCCGTTATGCTGCAGTGTTGTAGTTGCTCAGCTCAAGCGACAAACAACATATTCCCGCAACGATGATTGGTTTTAGTTATTTGGCAGTAAAATGCAGCTGTGCGCTATGGGAGCGATTGCAATACATAAAGTGAGCAAGAGAAATACGTAAGTACATTGAAAGGGTGAGACAAGTATAAATTTCTTTTAGAATTATTACGTCAGCAGGCAAAGCAGACCTGGACCAGCTCACGTACGCAGTGTTTGTAATGACTTGTAAGCTAAGCTCTGAATTTTGGTTGAATTTTTAAATGCCTCTCAGATTCATCTGTAAGAAAATGTACATTTTTTAGATTATTAAATAAATAAAAAAGAAAAGCCTGGCCAGCAAACGTACAAATAAATATTAGCGATGAAATGAGGTTTTATTTACATAAATTAATTTAAAAAAAAATTAACTTATATTTGAATCACCCTATAAACCACATCATTTACGATTTTGCGGATTATTTTGGATAAGCATTGTCCGACATCTTTACTTTACAGCTAAATTCTTCCAAAACCTTAACCATGACATGAAAAGTTATTAAAAATTTAAATTGAATTGTCGTATGTATGTACATAATATATTTTGCTTTTAGGCTTGGCCGAGGATTTCGCTTTAGATACGCCGCTAAATATGTGGTTTCTTTGTCATCATCTCTCTGTTAATTAGCGAACTTTTGTTTTTCGTTTTTTGTTTTTTTTTTTTTTTAATTGCAGTTTACCGAAAGTAGTTTAAATGTGGTTTTAAGTTATTTATTATTTTGTCCGTGGCTTGAAACCCTATAATTTTGTTTTGCCTTGAGGTATTTGCACAAAAAATTTAAATTTATAAAAAATTCCAAATAAACGAGGAATTTGCAAAAACATACATTTTTTGTAGCACGCATGCTCAAACGCCCGCTTATGTAAATACTTACATACATACTTTTATAAAAATTTACCACACAATGTTTCAAACAGTGTTGCCAGGTTGACGATTTGGTAGCCATTTTGAAGTTTTTTTAGTGCCGTGTCGATTTGACGATTTTTGTGACCAAATGACGATTTTTCTTTATGTGCAAATTTGGCTGGTTCACAACTTTGAAGATACAGTGGCGACAGAAATAATAGACTCGCCTTACTTTGAAGAGTTTTGGCTATATTTCTTTGGTTTATTTTATGTTTAATATTTTCTTATAAAATCCTGGCTAGATATACATCAAACACCATATAAATCTCCTTTACATACTTTGTATAAAAATTATAAAAATTCGACAAATTTTCACCATATTTTCAAACTTTTTATTCAGAATTTTTAGAAAAATGTTTGGTATGCAGGTTTGTAGCCCATTAAATTTTAGTATAGTAAGGTCTGAGTTTAAAGTGGCTAGAAAAGACCGTTGATTTGTGACAATTTATTTTGTTGACGGTGTCACGCATTTTTTCTCATACAAAGTGTTCTCGAAATTTTTTTTTATATGGAAGAGAAGGCCTCGCATGGTACATAGCTTTTAATGCAAATGTGTAGTTAACTTGCAGTTTTAAAAAAAGATCAAAATGTGATTTTATTGCAATTAAAAATATATATGTTAAAAGTAAAGCGAATTTTAGAAATACGTAAAAAAATTATTTTTTGTATTTTTTGCGTATAGCAATCAGAAACTATAATCAAATGAAAAAAAAAAACAAAAGAGCTTCCTGCTGGTTCGGTTTATTAAATTTTTGTATATGTTGACGATTTTAATTGCAAGTGACGATTTCTCACTTCAATGACCTGGCAACACTGGTTGCAAACTCATTTATCAACGTGATGCATCTCAGACGCTGTCATTAATTAAATTAGGCATGGTGGTAAGGTTGTACGGGCGTCGAAAACAAGACTGGATGATTTATATTTTACAATCATCTATAATTTTACAAAATTTGATAAATGCAAAATAAATACTAAATTAAAAGTATTTAAATTATCAAAATTCCAATTTTGCCTGGTAGCCTGGCTGCGTATAAAGAAAATCATGCTTTAACATCCTGGCAAAGAGAGCTTAACCATTCATACAATTGAGATGAGCTAAAAAAAATAATTTATCTTGCCGCAGTTTCATATTTTTCGTGCGATTTTGGCCACAATGACCTTGACCTCAATCAAAAACCCATTAAGCCTTTAGGCCAAATTCGTTAAGAAAAATTGCAAAAAAGGCGAAAAAACACACAAAAAAAAGCGTTCAAAAAACAGCCATCAGGCTGCAAACCGTACACTGTACTACCTTTTCACCGTTTTTTGAATGAATCGATGCATATTTTTTGGTTTCACAGTGCTGAAGTAATCTTCTCATACAGGGGACATCTTCGCAAAAAGGGACAGAATTACAAAGGTGTTTTGGCGTCTTAAAGCGGAAAAGGAAAGAAGGGGTTTTATACCACAGTAACTGACCTTCTAATACACGTTCCAGCGTCATCTAGCATAATAATTTTTCTTAAATAACGCAGGCCTGCGAAATATATATATTTTAAAAATACCCCTAATTAGAAAGAACTTTGGAAATTCGCGGTTAATTTTTTTTTTAGTATGCCGTTTTCTAAGTCATTCAAGATTGGGTGGGAAAGGGCAGTCCTCTCTGCCGTAGTATGACCATTCTACGTCCTAAGGCGACCCGGTAACAGGAGAGCATCGTACGAATACAGCCGGCGACCCCTGGCTGCGAAACATCCAAAAGGCACGTTTGTGCGTAATACTCCGGATTAGGGGGAAAAAGGGTTGTGGCTGGGGTAGGAATGGGGTTTTTGTGAGAGCAAGAGGGGTTGTAGCGTCGGTCCGGTGATCTTGACATAGTGCACGGGGGCCGCTCGCCCTATGCAGACCCTATGGGTACGTGAGACGAGTGACCATCCAAGCAGTCATATCAATCTTCCCCTCTTTGTTCATAGTTCATAGAGGTTTATATGTATTAATCCTTAAGCCCCACACCACTATGGCGTAGTGGTTAGCAGTGCGCTATAACTCCGCAGGGCCTGGGTTCAAGCGCAGTTCAAGCCAACATCAAAAAATAAAAAGCTATAAAAAGTTGTTTTTTTCTAATAGCAGTCGCCGCTCGACAGGCAATGGAAAACCTCCGAGTCTATTTTAGCTATGAACTTCTGTCCCTGTACTTCTGTCAACTGTAGGTCCCTCCGCTTTGTGTAACAACATCAAGGCGCACGCGTTAATCTATTATTATTAAGCCACATCCGCACGGCGAGGAGACCAACATGATGGACGTAAGCGACATTTCTTTATTAATTTTTGATGCAGAAATGTTCCTAGATGATCAAAGGTTATTTCTGCATCAAAATTAAGTTTGGAAAAACAAAAAAATTGGTTACATTATTTTCGCCGTTAGAGCTCTTAAAATAATCCAGTTGATGGAAAATGCATGCGATGGTAAGCCATTTTTAAATACATATCCTTTCGAGCAAGCAAGCAAAGCCAGCCAACAAAGCGGTGTGGGTTGGCGTACCTGTACGTTTAACGCTTCTGCTTGCGCAGGCCTAAAGAACCATATCAAAACAAAAGTAGTAGCTCATTCCGATAACTCATTCTACGCCTAACTACGTACTTACCTATACATTGTATGCACATATATATGTACGAATTGCATCATATGTTAAATACAAAAATGTGCCTGTCAAAATGATATTACACTACCCAGCACAAAAGGCAATAACAGTCCCCATTGTTGAAAAAGGATACAAGGACAATGTATACAAACAAATTTAGAGCTACTGGTCATCAGAACTACAGGTATTATGTTAGTAGGTAGAACACAGGTCTATAACAGTAAATGCATACCTTCGAAGCCTTTCTAAACATAGTATAAAAAGAGTAGGAAATTTTTTTAGAAGCCAAACACAATTCAACAGCGTAGACTTTAAGACTACAGCGCATTTGCTTACACAAAGTTCTACGAAGTCCTTAATCCAAACGACGATTTAAAAAAATGAGCCTATCCAACAGATTAACTTTTGAATCAATGGACGTCGATACTAGCCAGCAGTCGAATAGCTTTGCAGATTTACTACCTTTGGAGCAAAGTGTCGACTTATCAACGCTCCAAACAGTCACAAGCCAGCCGGAAATTTCAAAGGCACACAATTTAACACACACTGGAGCCATTGCACGAAGACGTCTGGATTTTTATGATCCATGCTTGGAATGTGGCTTCGAAGGATTAACAACAGACATCGAGTTTACGCTAAGTGCGGCAGCAATTGAAGCAGACTACCAAACACCACAGCGAGCTATTATACCGATTGGTGTAAATCCCATTGCAAAACAAGAGCGTGGACTTGTAAGAAAATTTGAGTCTAGCTTTATCGGAAGCGATGGTGGCAATATATCGGGTGATATTAAACGCCGCAGATATCAATGACATTAATAGAATTTTGTGTTACTTACGTTTAGAGGCTTAGTATTAGAATGTTATGGGAATTTTGAATTATATTACTACTAGGTTAAGTTGGACCAGGTCCTAAAAATTTAGGTTGGCTTTGTTGTTCAATACATTTTAACTCTTAAAAAGATACATTTTGATACATACTACATATTGGGTAATTTGGTACAAAAATAAAAAAAAATTTCCTTTTTATACAAATTTTACGTTTCTTCTTCTATTAAATCGGTATGAAATTTTTACTTTGAGTTTTTTTTTTTGGGTAATGAGTCTTTTACAAAATTTACGAATCGAGGTAGAATTTTTTGTAGAATTTGACAGGGGCACTAAGGGACCGACATTTTCATAAAAATTATAGTCATTAGAGCGCCAACACGTTCCAAAAGGATGCTGATTACGTCGACTATGTTTTCTATTAACCAGCGGCACGAGGACTATAAGCTTGCTGGCTGAAGTAAGGGAAAGTCTTAGAAACTTGAGACGACGTTACAGATATCCCCTTACGTTTGCTTCCCGAAATGCCTGGACAGAAAACGAATGGCTGCGTTGAACACCACTGGGGTGGAGAGAGACAAAGACAAGGTTATAGATAAAGGCAAATATAAAGTCTACGGAAGACGCAGTCAAAAACAACGAAACAGAAGAATATGAATGTGAAGGAGAAGTTAAAGATGCAGATTATTAATTAATTAAAGATGAAGATGAAGGCGAATAAAAGTAAAGATTAAGATGAGAGTGAAGACAAGAGATTAATATGAAGATGAAGATGAAGATGAAGATGAAGAGGAAGATGAGGATGAAGATGAAGATGAAGATGAAGATGAAGATGAAGATGAAGAAGAAGATGAAGATGAAGATGAAGATGAAGATGAAGATGAAGATGAAGATGAAGATGAAGATGAAGATGAAGATGAAGATGAAGATGAAGATGAAGATGGAGCTGAAAGTGAGAAAGGAATAGGAAGACGAAGACGTAGACGAAGAGGAAGACGTAGATAAAGGTGAAAATGAAGGTGTAGATTGAAGACGAAGATGACGAAAAAGATCAGAATGACGATGAAGATGAAAATTAAGGATTAAGATTAAGGTTAAGATTATGATTATTATGAAAGCAAAGGCAAAGGCAAAAATAAAGGCAAAGATAAATTCAAAGCCGAAGACAAAGTTAAAGACAAATAGAAAAACAAATCAAAAAGACAAACACATAGACAGAGAAAAAGCCAAAGGCAAAAGCATAATCAAGCGAGAATAAAAATGAAACTTATGCGAGAAAATTACAACTAAATATCTAAAAGAAAATAGATTGCATAGACACTTCTTCCTTTCGGGATTTTTTTTTTGTAATTATCACTTCCACTGCGCGTACGAACTACACGTAATCTTTTTTTGATATATTTTTTCTTTGTTTCAACATTACTTACTTTTGGAGCCTAATAACGATTTTTTTTTAGTTTGAAGCCAGTTTTTGTTTTTTCTGCAAAGTGACACTTTGGTCTCGAAAAACCAAACTACATTTTTGTCAAGCTTCCTACAGTTGTTTCCGTTAAATTAATGTGTAATATGAAAGCACGAACAATTTTAAATTGGGTAGATCTTTTTTTTTTCTTCAAAAAATTTTGCTTTTTCATTGCCCTCTCATTAGTATTTCCCCATTCCCACCCAAATCACTGACAAAATTCATCGTAGCACTATTATCACAATTAGTGCGCCTAAAACATAATATAAACAATGTTTCGCCGCTGTCGCGTACTCAGTAGATCATAACAATAACAATTAGAGCGCCTCAAATAAAATTGCGGCATAGTATTAGGCGCAGTAGTAAAGACAATAGTCAGCCGTTGAGTTTTGTCATTGGCGTGGGAATAGGGCTGTAAGGAAGGAACTAAAGTATTTTTCCCACTCTAGGGAAGTTGAAATTGCAATTGAAATGGCAATTTTTGCATACTTGTTTGAAAATTTTTAGCTCACAGAAATTACGGTCAAAAATAATCCCAACGATACCATAAGAAAACGAATATCTATTGATGATATCGTAAAATATATTTACAAACTGAAAACAATCTCACATTAACTTTAAAATCAATAGCATTAATTGCTAATCAACTCATAGCTTGCGGTTCATGGAATAGGTCATCATTCCACACCCGCATACACGCAAAACAAAAAAATTTCACAACTCACCAACAGATGAAAAATTTTAGATTTTATTTCTTTACATTTATATTGCAATTGCTGAACACCATTATCCATTCAGTACAGCACATAACAATAGCGTAAGGGCGATACCAAAACAAAAAAACAAAACAAAGCATTGAGAAAAGAGTAAAATAAATACTCCTAAATAAACTGTTGAAAGCCGCGCATACTCACAGTTAATAACAAAACTAGAAAACCGAAAGGTACGAAAAATTTTGTGCGCTTAAAAAATACGAATATAAAAACAACACGAAGGTTGCAGCTTAAAAACATTTTGAACAATTTAGAAGCAGACAAGCACAAAATACTGCAGATCACCGAAATTATTATTGCTAAACCATAGATCAATTAAAGTCAAGTGATTTATACACCTATAACTCATCAATGAAGCCTTCAAAACCACTTATCACACGATGATGACCCACCGCTCATGGTGTACAGTAATTTGAAGATGACATTGGCTTAAGAGGTGCATATGTACATACATGTAATAATAATAATAGATTGGCGCTTACACATATGTTAGTGTTTGGCCGAGCTTCTCCTCCGATTTGTGGCGTGCGCCTTGATGTTGTCACACAAAGCGGAGGGACCTACAGTTTTACGCCGACTCCGAACGGCGATTGTATTTTTATGAGAAGCTGTTTTTCATGGCAGAAATACACTCGGAGGTTTGCCATTGCCTGCCGAGGGACGACCTCTGTTAAGAAAAAACCTTTTTTCTATATTTTTGCGATGTTGCTTTGACCAGGGTTTGAACCCAGGCATTGTGGAGTGGAAGTGCGCACTGCTTACCACTACACCACAGCGGCCGACAATACATGTATCTATGTATAATATTTTTGTATAATCAGTAATATGTAGTTAACAATTTTCACCAGATAAGCATCAGGCATTTAGCAGTTCATTACACTGGACTCCTACTCGGTGTTACCAATAAGAAAGTTTTTTTTTCTCTACCAAATTATTGCAAAGAGAGATCGATATATGTATATAGATAGAGAAGGGACATCAATGCCTACATAGCTTCAACTTTCCTAAATTAAGTGGGTCTAGAATACTTCATCACAATATTTGATCTCAATCAATTCCTTTCCGATTTTCAGGGTTGCCTCAATTCAACGTCTCATTCAACTTAATTCATACGATGAACTTCTGGTTATTTGGAACTGGTCTCACCAACGCCTCTTGTCTTCAAGGCAAAGACGGTATTTCGTCTCCGTGTTGAGCTCAATCCGGTGCATGTGGGAATGCAGATGGTTATGACTGGTTAATTCCATGTGATCAACCTAGTGTTGGCTCTACACAGGGGATTTTTCAAAGTCAAAATATTGATGAATTTTCGCTATTTCCTTTTTAATTTAAATTTTTTCGAAAAATATATTGGTGCCCCACACAAAATTTAGCTGTTGATTTTTTCAACTACCACCCTAATGAATACATACAATAGTAATAAATTACTTGCTACCACCATAATTTTGTCATGAAAAAAAAAATTATTTTGCTAAAAATTATAACTCAAGTCTTGCAAGCAAGTAAATTGCCTAAAATCCAAACGAATTTGTATAATTTTGCCATAACATTTCAATTAACCCATAAACTGTCACGAAAAATTTGTATTGTCAAATATTTTGACTTTGTGTTTAGCGCTACTTGCACGTACCCACAAAGCAACTACGTATGTAGCCGAAAACTGTTTGATGCTTTTGAAATAACCACAAGAGTAATGTAAAATAATTAAATGTTTTAGTATCTAGTTGATCACACAAGTGTCGCTCTAATAAATTAGCGATTTAATTGAATTCATTTGCAATAAAATCCCATTAAAATTCACATTGTCAAAGCAACGTTTGCACGCACAAGAGTCGGGTGGGGCGAAACCCAAGTGTAACGTGCTTTGCGCTTAAATTTCCGTTAACAAAAATTAATGAACATAAATTTTCAAAAATACACTCAACAGTAGTCGTTATTTATTTAAATTTTTGTCCACTTTTGCATTTATTTTTTTTTTCGCATACGTACATTTTTACGGGCACATTATGTTGGCGTGAGCTTTGTCAATTAGCTTTTGTTTGCAAAGCTTGAATGTGAGCGTATTTTATTTTTTTTTTTTTCAAATGCTACCTGCCCTACATTCGAGCAAATTGAGCAAACACTACTTGCAAGTCAATGATTTGCTTCAATGTAAGCCACCACAATAGCCGCCCACTAAAAATGGCATTTGACTGATTTTATTTATTAAAATTTAAAGAAGCATGCATGCATACCCACAGTATATTTATATGTACATAAGTACGCATAGTTCACCTGCAAAATTTGTTATTTGCAAATGAAGGAGGTGTGAAAGTGCAAAATTTATTTAGATTTGTTTGGAATCTGACAGATTGTCGTTCAAACTTCTCCAGAAATTAGAGCTAGGTTAATCATGATCGCACTGAATATATAATTTTTTTTTTTTTTAATTTTGGTTAAGTAGAAGTTTTCTTTATTTTTCTTTACATAGTTTCTTCTGCGTATGGTTTTTAGTATCGACCTTGGCCGACGAGCTTGGCCTTTATTCACACTTGGATGTACTGAGGCTGTTCGTCATTGAGCCTAAGTTGGACTACGCTTGGCAGAGAACCATTCATCGACTAAAATTGCAGTGTGGGAAGCTATCTTAAGATCTGCACGCAACGCACCGTCTCATACGGTATCTATCTAACACAGAAACCCCACGGTCTCAAAGAGATAGCCAGGGCAACACAACTCCTCACAGCGGCTCTGTCTTCGATTCTTCATATACCGTAATGTGACCTCAGTCGAATGCAATTCTTATTTTGTCTTGTGCCACTTTCAGATAAGCTTTGGCTTGCGAACCAGATGTGAGTGGACATGTGGGTACCCTTCCACCAGCTGGAGAGTTCTACAGACGCAATCATCATCCGAGACACCTATTAGCCCCCACGACTAGGCAACAACCAAGTAAGCGGGAAGTATAACAAAGCTAAAGTAGACTCACTCCTAACACACGACCGGTTTGCAGTTCTTCGGAGACAGAGCTAGATCCTACAACTGAATTCAGCGGTCATCAGAATCTTATGGTGAACTGTTTACTTATTAACCCTTAAGCCGATGACGTGGCCGTAACTGCAGTTGGTAAGCACGAACAAGTAGAATATGTTGCAGTATAGGGTAGTCCAAAAAGAGTAAAGTCGGAATTTAAATACTCTCGCTCCCTAGGATTGTTCTATATGGAAAGAATTATACCCCTATTTTTTATTTTGAAAACAAAAATAGTTAGAGGTCGCTCAAAGCGATCAAAGTTTTTCATGTATTTTACATGGGGGGAAAAACAACTTTTCGTAGAAATGCTATAGAATTCTTGAAACTCAATATTTTGCGATCGAACCGTCAAATCTGGCCCAGCTTCGACAAGAAAAGCTCCCATTTGCTAATTCGTCTAGAATGTGCTGTAAGTACTTAGGCAAAGGACCGGAGTTATGATCGACCACTGATAATTGGAATGATTTCTGCCGTAGCTACCATAATGAGGAAGAAATAGAAAGCATAGATTACTCTATTCGGCACTGCACTGCCCTATCGGGAGCTAGAAGGCACTCATGAATTCTCTCGTTTTATTTATACAATATAATTGATTCCTTTCCCGTGTTGGTATATGGCGCAGAAGCATGGCCAATGACAACATCTCAACTCTCGACTCTTGCAGTATTCGAGGGAAAGATTTTGCGGAAGATTTACGGGCCACAACCACATAGACATAGTGAAGCGAATTAAAATACAGCCAGTCGTTCGAATGAACTCCGATGCTCCAGCTCTGAAAGTATTCAACTCGGAACCTGCTGATGGTAGCAGGGGAAGAGGGTGGTCCCCACTGCAATGGAAATCGCTAAGCAAATACATACACATATTTATGTTTGTTTGTATGCACCTTTTATAAACTACTAACCAAATTTTAAAAAGCTAATGAGTTATAAAATTTTACCTCATTTACATGCACCTCATAACTAACTCCATTACTAATTGGCCAAACATTCCAATACATACTTTATTTTAAATTTATTATCGAAAATAAGCGAACATTTTTTACAATTCCGTCATTGACTTTTGTTTACTGACCTACGGCAAACAATGAAGCCCTCATAAATAAATATCAGGCAGCATTAATTTGAAGGTGTGAAACATAAAAAAAAAACAACAAATTCATGCAAATAACGGTACACGCATAAACAATGCGTAAATAAATTGAAATTAAGTTATGCGTATACATAAGACAAATAAAAATCAAAGTCAATTGCCACCAAAGGAGCAATGCGCCTGCGCATAGATAAAATACTGAGCCATTAAAAAAAAAAACACGTCTGCGAATTTTTACGCACCCACACGCATTGCCGTTAAAACTCTCGAGCCGCCACTACAGTCATTGGCATTGAACTTCACACTTCACGTTTTGCGCATTAAAAGTGCGTTAACGCAGGCTTACAAATATGATAAAATAAAAAAGAGGAAATTTTACATTCTAAAATAAATTATTTTCGCTAGGAGCTTTTTTTTGTTTTTTTTTTTCGAATGCGTAAGATTTCCAGCGTTTGTTGTTGTTGCCAGCTGTATGCTAGTTTTGTCGTCGTCACATTTGTCACGCATCTATTCAAAGCAACACTGACATGCGGCCAGCATCGGTAATCTCACAATAGTAGCAAACGCGTATCTGTTAATTATTGAAGGTTATCAAAAACTATCAGCTTTTTGCGTTCGCGTACGCAAAAAAACTTGTAAAGTAGGAGAAATTGGAAAGGCAAAGTGACATTTAATTTTGAGGGGAAGCTGTTAGTTTCTGCTGGAAAAATTGTTGCCAACAGGAAAACAGCTGATCAAAAACAGCTGGTAAATTTACGCAAATCACAAAATTGAATTTGATGGTTTAGAAGTAAAAATAGTAAAATGCGACTAATTAAAAAAGTAAGAAGTAAGTAGTTATTCGTGTAAACAATAAACTCTGCCAGGATACATAGCACTTTATGATGAGTTTTCGTACGTTTTAAATTTTACACTTTTGAATGTAAACAAAAATTCGATCAGCTATTCGTCTACCTTGCAAGTTTCTGCAAATTTTCTGTTCGCGTACTACTCTGGATATTTTTCTCTTATGAGAGAACAGATGACATTTCGCCGGAATTTTGCTATTGCCACAAATCGGAGGAGAAGCTCGGCCAAACACTAACATATGTGTAAGCGCCAATCTATTATTATCATTTTTATTATTATTATTATTATTATATTTAACAACCCTGCAGGAAATTTTAAATATTGAACTTACTTCTATTTAAGGTAAAATTGTAATTAAATTTAAATTTTTTTAATAAAAAATCGTTTTTCTATATTTCTGCACTTATTCTCTCTTAAGCCCGATATGTATATTTAGAACAGCGTTTATTTTTACAACTTTTTTATTCTTTCCGCAAAAATACTGTGGTCAGCGCAGTTGGAGTCGAACTTACGAGGGCTATTTTTTGACGAAAAAATTACATCGACGTCGACGGCGACAAACATAACGGGCCGAATAACTTTTTACTGTAGAGCGTAAGTACGTTCGCTAGAGCTTTTATCTATATATGTATACATACCTACAAATCGCGCATTAAATTCAATAATGTCATAACTCAAAAAAGCAAAGCTCGAGATGAACGGCTTTAAAGTTTTGAATTTATGTATACTCCCTTAGTAAAAATTAATACATATTTGTTCTTGTGAGATACTGGCTTTATCGATAAAGCTATGGAATTTTTACATGCCATAGAAAAGGAGGTAACGGTAATTTCTGCAAACTTAACTAAATTTTTTGTAATTTTTGGATTAATAACACTATTGAAGTAAATGAGCGATATGTATTTATGTACACACATTAGTACATTCATAAAACGTTGATAGTTGTTGTTGCAATCGGTAGGAGCTGCTATTGTAAAGCTATCGCTCTGACATTTTTGCTGCTTAAAATTAGCATTTTTATAGGCAATTAAGTGCGTGAATAGGTGTTAGCTCGATACGGGTAATTTATGCAAATACAAATATAAAATGTGCGCGCCAAATGTTACTCGTCGTCGTCGTCATTCGTGAAGTCTCAACAAAGCTGCGGTACCAAAATTCACAATATGTCGTACAGTGGGTTAAAATATGGATTTTTGGGCATCCCTTAAAAACACTCTCAATCGCTATTTTAATTTTTTTCAGTCCGATTTTACATCATTGAAAACAAAGTTTTGGTAAAATTTATGACCCTCTACAATTTTTATTTTTGGTAGTTTAA
Organism: Rhagoletis zephyria; assembly: GCF_001687245.7. NCBI lineage: Eukaryota > Metazoa > Arthropoda > Insecta > Diptera > Tephritidae > Rhagoletis > Rhagoletis zephyria. Next base: position 7,706 of record NW_016160529.1, on the reverse strand, counting down.
TGGTGTTCGCGTTTCTACCAAAAAAAAAAAAAAAAATGCCGTCTGCTCATTGCCCCTTTACAAAAAAGGCACATTCTCTGCCCTTTGTGGCCTTGTCAGGGGAGGATAAGGTTTCTCTGAATATCAGATGGTTGCTTAAAACGACAATATTATGAAATGCACGAGCTGGACAAGGGTAAGTATATAAAGGATGCACTTTTACAGGGTTGAGGGTAACATCAAACATACTTTGCACCATGGAAGGGCAACATTTGGAGGTTCATTTGATCAATATGATCTTGGACGGATATATAGTATTTATTTATCCTTTACAATCCGTTGGAAAATAATAAATTCAGTACACGAAGGATTAAGCAAATGTATAATGTGACTTTGGATAATAAGCAGAGCACATCACGTAGAATGCTTAATAAATAAAAGTTTTAGTCAGCAGAGCAATTCTGGCTGAGATAGTTGAAAGTCTTTTGTAAGACAATTGAACGACAGTAGGCAAGTTAGTTTGAAAGATTTCGTTTATTCTGGCACGAAAGTATTACAAAAAAAGCTCGCTTGATAACTTTTATGGTGAAAAGCTCTTTTGACAGAAAGCACTTGCATATTATTTTGCTCGCGCTTCTCCAAGGGTCACATTTTGCGAGTAAGCTAAGCACTGGCCTTCCATTCGAGAAATCAGAGTGCGTGGCCTCGGGCAGTGGAGGTTTTTATAGTTTTTTTTTTATTTTTGTTTACTTTTTAGATACTATTGAAAGCCAGTTTACGGAATTGCTATGTAGATTTAGTGCTGGTTAATACCTCAGTTAGTCTAGACTTAACTTCCGAAACTTAACTTAACTTAATATTTTGGCCAACCTACTAAAACTTAACTTACCGTAAGAAATTGAGAGCGGTGAGAGAATCAGGCTTGCCAAACTCTCGTTTTTGTATTTCTTAAAAATATATGAAAGCAAACATTTTTGTTTGCATGAATTTTTTTTTATGTGACATTTAAGGCGGCGAACTGTTAAACAACTGAAAAAGAAAATACAAAAAAAAAATCCATTCTTGGGTTAAGTTGACGTGTTGAGTAATCATTGATGATTTCTTACGGGGTAAGTTAAATTAAGTCTAGACTAACTGGGCTTTAAACTTTGACGGCCACAACTTAGCACGTAAGTATTTTCCAACAAATGGTAATACCTTAGTAAAGCAGAGTCCATTTTTAAGGGTTTTGAATGGGCAATTTCCTCTATTATACAGTGTTGCCGTTGTGCGACTAGAGGGGCAATTTGGCCCTTTTTAAGCGCCAATACCCTTTGACCCGACTCTTTGAAAATTTGATTTTTTACCCTTTTCCAAAATTATGTGCGACTTTTTCCCCTTTTCAGAGATCTTTTTAGGAAATGTTAACAGATCCATGCTATGAAAAAATATTTCCTCCTGTTGCTTTCTCTGTGCCCTCTACGCACAAATACTAAGGAGAGGGCAATGAAAAGGCAACATTTTTTGTAGAAAAGAAAACGCCATAAGATTAATGCCACATTTGTGTGGGTGAGAATTTTGTTTCACCTTGTACACCAAGGATTAAAGCAATAAAAATAACTGGGACATGAAGATGGAACTTTTTTCATTTGTCTTATGCCTTTAAAAGGTCTGCCAAGGTGTTTGATTACTATCGCAGCTGATCTCTTCGCTGCAACTTTTCACAATTTTTCTATAAAATCCATTTTTATCTTATTTTTTATTTTATTAACAGAAACCAAATTTAAGTTGTGAAAGATTAACAGCACACATACATACGTATGTACATCTATTAATAAGTGAATTTTAGATACCGCTATGAGGCGCGAAAAATTAATAAGTAGAAACAATGCGTGAGCTCTGCGCTCCTCAAAAGTGGAACATTATTGAAGTATGTATGTATGTGTATTTGTTCACAGAATTCCAATTTATTGCATAATATTTATTGAAGAATTATAAAAAAAAACAAAATCAAAGTATTTCCCCATCATTCATTTCAACATCATTGGCATGCCGTGCTGATGAGTGTCTGCTTGCCACCAAGCACAGCTGGAGAGTGCTTCGCATAGATGCAACAAACGCGTATTTAAAAGTATGGACAAATAGGTGGCCAACAACGTCTGCTCCCTGCTTCACCCCCACCACCAACATGAATGGAGTTCGTCAGCAGTACGCAGTTGCACTTGCAATTGCATAATCACTAAGAAATAAAATAAATAAACACAAATGCGAACACAAGCATGCATACATACATACATAGTATGTATACACATTAGACTGCATCACCAAAAAAAGTTGCGGTTTTTCCGCCGGTATTACAAAATTTATTATATTTAAGACGTCCGCCAAAATATTTCGGAAAACTATTACGATTTGAGCGCGCTGGACCGATTAGAAATTACCTCCAAAAATGGAGTTTTTTATGAATAAAATTAGTTTCTCAAAGACGACAAAACAGATTGGGCTTAAAAAAAATGCATAAAAATATTTTCAACGGAATCGTAATAATGAGATTTTTGATGCTGGTGTTTTACCTTTTTCAAAGATTGGTTTACGAAAAACTTAAATAACTGGGCCAAAACTATTCTCATTTAGACTTATGGGATCTCGGTAGAAAGGTATTTTCCCACTACTTTTATTTATGTGCAAAAAAAGTCCTTCGTGTCGCAATTTTTTTTTTTTTTTCAGATACCAATACATCTTAATTCAAGTTTGAATGATGTTCGTTCACCGTACCTTTCTCTTTCATCCTTTGAATGAGCTTATTAGCAAAGAAATAAAAGGGTGAGAAAATACCTTTCCAATGATACCCCACAAGTCTAAATCGGAAGAGTTTAGGTTCAGTTATTCAAGTTTTTCTTATACCAATCTTTGAAAAAAGTTAAAAAACAGCATCAAAAATCTCATTATTACGATTCCGTTCAAAAGTTTTTTTTTTTAATATTTTTGTGCAAATTTTTTCAGCTTAAACCATTTTGTCATTTGAGGGGATTTTTTCAAAAAAAAAAAAAAAAAAAAAAAAAAAAAAAAAAAAAAAAACAACTTTAAGAAACTATTTTTATTCATAAAAGACTCCATTTTTGGAGGTATTTTCAAATCGATCTAACTCGTTTAAATCTTAATATTTTTCCGAAATATTTTGGTGAACGTCTTTAAATATAATAGATTTTATAATTCCAATGGAAAAATAGTACCGATTTTTTATTTTTTTTTTTTTGTATGGGGAGTGATGCAGTCTAATACACATCTACTGGTATGAATTTGCATATTCACACAAAACGCATTATGTTCTGCTCCAATTCGATCGATCGACAGATACTATAGAGTGCATATGTACATGCATATGTAACTATGTACTACGTCAAGCCAACCTGGTGGCATGGCATCACGAAGTCGAAGCGCCAAAGTGCAACCAATGATTGCAGAGCGAACTTTGCACTAGCCAAATGACCATTAAATCAAGCTCACCGACTTTTGTTTTCCATTAGATTGAACTAAACCAAACAAAAACAAAAACTCAGATATCGCAATCGTTTTAACATTTTCAAAGTGCGTAAAGAAAATAAAAGAAGAAGAAGAAGAAGCAGACGACGACGATGATTTGAAGTTTTGTAACGAAAACTCATTACGAACGTGACACATTGGTTTGAGTTTAAAAAAAGAGTTCAAGGACAATCAATTTATGTAGTCAAATACATACAAACATATGTATGGCTGTAATTGTATGTAAATATGTAGTAGGTGTTAGGGAGTTGCCCGCGCATCATAGCTTTACTTCGCCTTTGGCAATTCAATTGAAAAATTTCGCAAGCGACGGGTGGTACTCAATGCCGTTTGTTTATTTTTATTTCAATTACATATTTTGTTTTATTTTTTCGTTTTAATATTGTAATTAGTGAGATGGCAGTTAAGTGAATAGTTGACATACATACATACATATGTATGTAGATAGTCTCGTGCGTTCAATTGTGGCATTGAAAATGAGAGGGTTTTGGGTAGAGTTTTAGGACCAAGCACTGTGAAAAAAAATTTGAAAAGATTTTTTTTCATTAGTTTTAGTCTGCATATTTAAGATATATTAGGACCCAATTAAGATATCAAAAGCAGAGAGAGACAGAGAGATAAGACAAATTGGGGCATATGTTTGTATATACATTAGGGTGATCCAAAAATGCATTTGAAAAAGTAAAGTCGGAATTTGTATGCTCTTACCCCCTAGGATTGTTCTATAATGAAAAAATATACCCCTATTATTTTGTTTTGAAATCAAAAAATATTTGGAGGACGCTCAAAGCGCTTAAAGTTTTCTATGTATTTAATATCGAAAAAAAAAACTTTTCGTAGAAATTGTATAAATTTCTTTAAACTCTATATTTTTCATTCGGAAAACTCTATTTCCTTCACAAGGTTCCCAATAATATTTGTTTTTTGTATATTGTTTATTTAACCATTTTTTGATAGTAACTATGTATATGTATCTTATAGGTTGGAGGTCTTCTGAAGAGAACCAGAGTTTTCCGTTCGGAAAATATTGAGTTTTAAGAATTTTATACCATTTCTACCAAAAGTTTTTTTTCCCCATATAAAATACATGGAAAACTTTGAGCGCTTTATGCGACCTCTAAATATTTTTTGATTTCAAAATATATATATAAATATATTTAAAATATATTTTTTCGATATCCTAGGGGGTGTAAGCATTAAAATTCCAACTTTACTTTTAACTTTATTAGCTTACAAAAAAGAAATAAAATTGATTAAAAAGGCATTTTCAATACCTATTCGTTTTTGTGAACGCAACAAATTTTAATTTTTTTAAATCCTACAGAATTTTTTCTTTCATTTGGTACGCATTTTTATTCTACATTGCACTAAACTTTTTAAATAATTTTTGGAATTTATCATATCTTTGAAATTATAGGCCCGTAATTATAGTCGAAGGTTAAAACCTCTTCTAGTTAAAATTAATCTTTAACTTTAGAGCAGGCTTTAAGTTTTAGTCAGTTATAGACATGTTAGAGGCAGGTTTTTGCTAGATTGAAACAAAACAGGGCCATTAATGTAAAATGAAAAAAGTAACCAATCGGCATTAGGAAAACTTTGTTATTTTAGCAAGTTCACCCCAGCATCGTAAAAAAATTCCAAACATTCAAGGGAAACTGGTAGGACAGCTTCTTAAACTACATATATTGATGCAATTGTTTCATGTCAAGTTGTTGAAAAATAATGAATATCTAAATCCCGGGACGAGGAAAAAAACGAGGTCTCGGGATCGCAAAAATCTAAAAAATGAACATCCCGAGTGTATATCGATGGCTGAGAGGATAATCAACCTATCTCGGCAGCCAGTTCAAAACGTCCTATTTCAGAAAATCAGGCAGGTTGTGCAATTCACTTCCGAATAAATTTCAACACTCGGAAGTGATTTGCAGAACCTGCTTGAATATTTCTACAATGCCCTATTTTAGAATTTGATTGAAAAACGCTCTATCTCAGAATTCGTTTCAGAAACGCCCTGTCTCATCTGCATTAAAACAAAAAAATATAAAAATTAAAAAAAGGAAAAAAATCCGCAGTCCGAGGACTCGCCCATTGAGACTGTTGAAGTGGCGGGCGCAAAACAATATTTGTATATTCCACACTTGTGTGTTTTCTGTCAAAGGAGCTTTTCGCTATGAAAGTTGAGAAGGGAGCTTTTTCTTGTAAGACTTTCATGCCAGAATAAACAAAATCTTACCCAAGACTTTCAACTATCTTATGGTAATTTCGTTTCTTCCAAAAAAGTTTGCCCTTCCCCTTTACAAAATGTATTAGATGTTACACACAACCCTGTAAAAGGGCATGTTTATGCCTTCTTAGCCGTGTCTAGATTACACAATTCATAGTATTGGCGTTTTAAGCAACTATATGATTTTCAGGGCAACCATCAGCCCTGACAAAGCTTCAAAGGGCAGGAAATGTGCCTTTTTTACCTTACAAGAGTTATGGCATTTTAAGAAAGGAACAACAAATTTTCTCCCCCTTTGCCTTTACTTTAGAACCGAACAAGAAAAGAAAAAGGGGCAATCAAAAGGCGATATTTTTTGGAAGAAACGAAATCACCACGAGCCATAATTGCCCTAAAGAATTGCCCACTACTTAAACTGGGGAAACCGGCCTTTTTCCGGTACTCCCGCACTCGTGGCCTAAACCGATGCCGCCCTGTGAGAGAACAGTCCTAGTAGCGTTGGATTTGTTAAAGGCCTTTGATACCGCCAGACATTCCACGCTACTAGAAGATATTGGGGCTTCCTCTCGTCCACAGGGACTCAAACGGTCGTCAGCGAATTATCTGAATGGTCGACACACGTCAGTATTTTTTAGAGACAAAACTAGCAATCCAGAAAAATTAAATAGGGGGGGTCCCATAGGGTGGTGTCCTTTCCCCGCTATTGTTTAACTTTTATATTTCAAAGCTCCCTCAACCACTGGAGGAAGTCTCGACTGTCTCTTTTGATGACGACTGCTCGATAATGGCGTCTGGGAATGGAATTGAAGACTTGTGCGAAACGGTTACCTCTCCGATTCTTCATTGTAAGTAGCCTAACCCTCTCCATACAAAATCTTTGGCAATCCTTTTTACCACCTGAACGTAGGTTGTCAGACTACAGTTAGGAATTTACTTCTACGGCGTACAAATTCCGACGGTGAATAACCCAAACATTCTTGTAGTTGCCTTCAATAGTCTGCTAAGGAGAGCATACTACCGCAATTGCCTATAAAGTACAGCGCCGCAACAAGGTCCTCGCACCTGGGGCGAAGACAGAGAAACGTTGCTGGCAACATACAAGGCAATTGACCGGCCCGTTCTTAACTAAGCAGCGCCTATTTGGTCGCCGGGGATAGGTAGGATGTAGTGGATGAAGGTATAGACCTGCCAAAACATGAGACAGAGCTTCGTTTGCCTCGGGAGACTCGAACAACAATAGCCCAGCTTTGCTTTGGATACTGCAGCAGGTTAAACTTATATCTGAGCAGACTAAATGCAGATGTTCCCAACGAGTAGCCGGAAAAACACCTCACAACTCGAGACACATCTTCGTATGCCCCCTAAACCTTAGCTAATCTATGTTCTAATGGACAAACCCAATCGAAGCTACGCGCTTTCTGGGTCTCCCGTTAGTTGAGCTTAACGACAACGATTGAGGGATAAGCCAATCTAGGCAGGGTTGAGAAAACGCTACAACAATAACAATAGAGAATAGGCTTGTGCAAATGATACTGACATCATCGGATACATGTCACTCTTGGCAATTATAGCTTTAAAGGACGACCCAGGTTTGTATATGGAAAAGGACTGTCACTCCAGCAACACTCCCCAAAAACTCTTTGGGGAATTTGTATGCTGCTACAACAACAACAACGCCCTGTGGAGAGATCCTTGGACTCGGCACACATAGGCGGACAAAGAAATAAAGTTAGCGCACGCGCTCAATGGAAGACTCAAGAACTACTAGAACATAGATGACTGTCGGATCTACATGTGTATCGGAAATTCCCAGATTTATAGTTGGCCAAGGGCTGTCTTCTTAGCTCTAGTATTCTCTATACCTCTGAAGGATCATCAAAAATACAACATTCATTTTAAGCCTTGAGACCCGAAAAAGTCTTCAAAAATGTGATTATGGTTTATAATATTTAACCAAATGTTTATTTAATAATATATATAT
>NW_016160528.1:52320-63216 GCF_001687245.7 Rhagoletis zephyria | reverse complement strand
AGCAAATACTAGGGAGCACTGCAAAAACACGTCCTACTCGTTTGACATTGAAGTGAAAACGCTATCTATGAAGCTATGAAGCTATAAAATATTTTCGACACTGGCTGGAAGCACGAGACTTTTTTATATTGACTGACCACGAACCTTTAGTGTTGGCGTTTCACCAACGAGCAGATAAGGCCTCGCCCGCTTCATTAGCCAGTTCAGTACAAATATACAGCACATCTCTGGGAAAGAAAACGTGGTAGCTGATGCGCTCTCTCGCATGGAATCAATTATTGTGCCTTCTGAGATAGACTTTAATTTGTTCGCTAAGGCTCAACAAACTGACGACGAAATTAAATATCTTATCAGCGATGAGAAATCTTCTTTGAAAGTTCACAAGTTTACTTTGGGTGCAAGCAAGCAAGAAATATATTGTGATGTGTTCACACAAAACATAAGACCAATTGTGCCTAAGAAATTTCGTCAGCAAATTTTCAATATATTTCACAACCTCTCCGAGTGCCAGAGCGACCAATAAACTTATTTCACAGCGATATGTTTTGCGTTCTATGAACAAGGACATCACACTGTGGGCGCGTTCATGTATTCCTTGCCAGCGATTGAAGATCAGCCGTCATGTTCACATATCTCCAGCTCAATTTCCTGCACGAGATCAAAGGTTTGACCATATTCATATCGACTTGATCGGTCCAATGCCAATTAGCCAAGGGTTTAAGTATTGTTTAAGAATAGTCGACCGGTTCACAAGATGGCCCGAAGCTATTCCGATGAGGGACATGTCTGCAGACACCGTTGTGAGTGCTTTTTTCACAAACTGGATCGCGCGATACGGTAGCCCGAAAGTTATCACAACAGATCAAGGCTCTCAATTTGAGAGCGTACTATTTCGGGCACTAACTCGTCTCATCGGAAGCAAGCGTATTAGAACAACGGCCTACCACCCATCAACTAACGGCCTTGTGGAGAGGTGGCATCGCACGTTGAAAGCCGGGATCATGTGCCATCAGTCAGATAAATGGACTCAAATATTGCCAACTGTTTTATTGGGTTTGAGAACATGTTACAAAGAGGACCTTAAAGCGTCACCAGCTGAATTTCTCTTTGGAACCGCACTACGAATACCTGAAGAATTTTTCAGTCACGAGGATCCACCTGTAAATCCGGAGTATTTTCTTGAGGATTTTCGAATTCATATGCGTAACATCAAACCTGCTCCAGTAGCTCATCACTCATGTTTTTGTTAGAGTGGATGCTTTACGTCGTTCATTAGATCAACCTTATTCTGGACCGCATGAAATCATCGAAAGGATTAGTGACACAGTTTTTAAAATCCATTTTAATGGTAAACACACAAATATCAACATTGAGCGTTTGACACCAGCACACCTTCCAACATCTGATGTGTTCACCGATAGGAGGATTTCAGCTGAAGTCGAAAACTCGTCAAAGGAATCATCTCACAATAATCCAGAAGACCCATTCTCGTCGTTGGACCCTTCATTAGCTCGTAAAACTTATTCTAGGAAACATGTAAAGTTAAATGTTCCATAATTATTCTTTTAATGTGAACACTTCAAATGGGGGGGAGTAGTGTAGGCATCAAAATGTAACAGAGTGACATCTCGTTTTTGTTTTCCTTTTTGCTCGTCATTCGTTCTTTGAATTGAAACGTTTAATTTTAACAACAAATTCATTCATGTTTCCTCTGCTGAAGCGAAATGTAGTTTTCTTTGAACGGAAATGACAAAGACGCTACAGTTCTTCGAAAATGTCGAACTGGTAGGCACATACTAGTTTATGAACTAGTATTTTTTTTTTTTTTAACTGGTTTGGGTTTCCACTGCAGGGAAATTTTAACAAAATTTGCTCCAGATTTTGCTGAAAGGTAAATAAAAGCTCTGCAATATTTTGAACGCATAATCTCAAAAATGCCAAATTTTTAGTTGTGACTCTTTTGAAGACGGTGTGCGAATTACTGGACATTGGGAACGGAAAGCTGCCAGTAAATGAGAGATTAAGACGCATTTTATGGCCTGATAATTTTTTCAACTTATAAACATCGAAAGCAGAACTGATCGAAAGAATGTTTCTTTTTTAAGAAAATTAATTATAGGAATCACGATTGGCTCAGTGAACGGGATATTCTTGCTGCGAAGAATAAGGATGCCTATCTACTAAATAATAGTGGTATTGACAACAGTCGTTGCTTGAGCTGATCTGCTCTTTTACCAGACTGCCAGGCCACTTGCTCACTTTGGTGAATACCACTAATGTTATTCAATCCAGCATTGTGAGGAAATAGCTTATACGTCGATAAACGCCGTTGTGGAAGAAGACCATCCAACGGAGTTTTTGAACTCGATTGATCTTCCAGGGAGACCACACATACTGAAATTGAAAATAGATGTGACAATTATCATGTTGCAGAATATTAATCAGCTAAAACTTTGCAACGGAACGCGACTCGCATTTAAGAAATTAATGAAGAAATTAGTGTAAGTAAAGATTTTAACGTGGCCTTTCAAACGTGAAGAATTCCCATGATTCCGACCGATACACCATTTCAATTTAAAACATTGCAACTTCCAATTGATATTAGGAATCACAATCAATAATGCTCCAGGTCGAACTTTGGAAAAATATGCACCCTCATTGCGTAAGTCGTAAATTAGACCAAATTTCACGACTCGACAAGACTGGCATTTCCTACAGTCGTGTCGAACGAAAGTCTGGTAAAATTCGACATGGCAGCACTTTTGTCGCATTGTGTAAAGTATTCGATACGGCAACGTCGAGAAATAAACGCCATTTTTACAATTACCGTTCTATTTGTCGAGGAAATAACCATTAGTGCGTAATTTTTAAAATGAAAGTGACGAATAAACAACAATTTGAAGAAATGGTGGGATATTTAGTAGCAAAACCTTTACTGGCTATGGGTTGGAATAAAGAGCTAACCAAAAGCCAAGTAAAAGCCGAGTGGGAAAAAATTGCAACCAAATGCAACAGCTTAGGCCCCCCAGTTCGTGATGGAAGCGGTTGGCAAAAGGTTATAAATGATAAAGTTGGAATAACTCTGAATATTACTGATTATCTTACTTTATTTTTTCAAACAAATAAAAATCAAATAGGTATGGCATGATTTAAAATATGCAGTAAAAAGCAAGCTGCGCCATAACGCTTCCGAATCAAGGGCTACAGGAGGTGGAATTTTTACGCAGCGTATTCTTTCTCCACTAGAGGAGTCTGTGGCTAATTTGGTTCAATTTAATAAGCAAATTAATCCCGGAGGGGTAGCATGTTTTACACCACCAGATGACCAACCGTGCACAAGCTCTCAAGTTTTAAACGTATCAAATGTAGACCGTAATACTTCAGAGTCTATAGAAATAATCTCCAACGGTATAATTTATGACAGTGATGAAAATAGAGAGAATATTCCACCCTCAAGAACAAACTCAACGAAAACACCCCCGGCACCGAACAAAGAAAGGCTAACCCAAAAGAAAACATCTTCGGCGACGAACCGGGAACTTTTACTTCAAAAGCAAACTGAAGTACAGAGTAATTTGTATGAAGATGTGAAAAACTCACTTAAACGTATAGAAGGCCATTTGAAAGAAACAGAGCGCTACGAAAGAAAGCGATTCAAACTAGAGGAGGAACGCCTAAGACTTTACAAAAAAGAACTGGAGCTAAATGAAACTCAACGCAAAATCAAAAATCAACAAAGGAAAGAAAAGATACTCCTTAAACAGGAAAAACTAAAAATACAAAGAATGAAGTTAAACATTTTGGAAAGAAATAATTAAAAAAGTAGTCTTAAGAGTAATTTTGAATTAACACTTTTATTTTACACTTTATGAATAAACAAAAGACTGAATTGCAAAACATAAATAGGTTTTAATTAATCAGAGTGTTCATCAGTGAATTTCTAATGTTTGCAGCTGTTAAATCCTCAGGTGGCAGGACGTCGTGTCTATACTTGTTTCTTCACTATCTTCATTTATGGTCGTCTCCTGTGCAACTTCTCCTAAATTTATACAAATATTGTGCAAAGCTGCACATATACTTATAATCGCTTTTGCCTTATTAAAATCGTACATTAATCGCTGAGAGCTCAAAAGGCAATGGAAACGATTTTTCATCACACCAATAGTTCTCTCAACAACGTTTCGAGCCTTTGAATGACACTTATTGAATGTACTTTGGTGTGTACCTTCTCCTGCGCTTCTATATGGAGTTATCAAAAACGGCTCTAATGGGTAACCAGCATCTTAAATAAAGATGTTGCAGTTTATTAAAACAAATTGGAAGTTTTAAAATACCTAATAACCAAGTATTGTGCTCTCCGTTATTATATTGGGCTTGTAAATATGACCTTATGTCACTTGATCTCCAAATGAGTGAGTCATGACATGATCCAGGATATCTCGGGTCTATGCTCCTAATTCGCATTTTGTGATCACATACCTTTAGTGCAAAAAAAAAATTAGGTAGGATAGAAATGTTTAATGCCACTTACCACCATTGTGATTAAACTATAAAAACCCTTCCTGTTGTAGAAATGTGGGCGTTCTTCAGCACTTGGAGTTCTATTGCTATGTGCGTTCCATCAACACATCCTATTACGCCAGGGAAACGAAACTTTGTATAAAAATACTCTTTTATTTGTAATTTGTCGTCGTTGTCTGGCATTTTTATCCACTTGCAGCAAAGTTTCTCCTCCATTAAAGGTATCAACTCTTTAATGATGAGACTGACGGTTAGTTGAGCGAGGCCTAGATTAAACTGGTTTCCAGCTCCATGCTGGTAGCTGCCCTTGGCCAAAACGTTCAAAGTGGCAGCTAATTGTATGGCTGGTTGCACGGCAGTACTACGAATTGCGTCTGGTAATGCAATTTCTTCCAGTACTAACTGAAATGCTTGCTTCGAAAAGCTTAAATTTCGCACAAACCTGAAAAAGTTAAACAACATATAAACACTCGCATATGTACATATGCATTTTCAGAAAAATTACTCCACATCTGGCAAATCATACACATTTAATTGCTGCCTCAAATGTCTTCGCAATTTTATCAGCTCCTGTATTTGATCCTCGTCTTCTGATGAGCCGTAAAATATTTCTATGCTATTCATATTTTGTTAAATACAATAGTATTCACAGTAATTTTTAGTTAATTTTTGCACTTTATCACTTCATAAACAAGCTGTCGTGCTGAAAAAAGTAAACGACGAAATTTGTCGAAAACTATACAGTGCTGCCAAGTTTTTCCGTTTTAATACACTAGTCGAGTGGAAATTTTAGGCAATGACGTGAAATTTTCGATACGATTCGACTCTCGAAAAAGACTTGCATTCGACACGACTCTCGCAATGAGGGTGATGGCTTAGATTTAGATGCGGATTGCTTCTCAGCGGGGCTACTCTCCAATGCGATGCGATAGGCAATCGCGACAGCGCATTACTTACGACGTATTTGCCTATCGCATCGCATTTCTCTTTCGCATAGCATTACAGAGTAGCCCCCCAGATGTTGCGTGTTCCTGTGTCGGCAAACCAGATATCTTTGATATCTATGCAGAGATGGGAAAAACAACAAACATATGCTTTGTTTCGTTAATAATTTATCATCCATATAACAGGAATACACCACAGCAAAGCGTGGCAGGGTACAGCTAGTCTATATGAGTAGTCCACTTGCAAACAGCGTTATGTGATTTTATAATAGTAAGCCATAAATTAAAAAAAATATGTCTACAACAACAAGTAACATCCAAATTATATATTTCTTTTTATTATCTGAAAATTTGGATAAATAGGAGCCTACTAACAATAAAAATCAAAATCGCAGTGTGGTAGTTTTTGCAAATTTTGTATATAGAAATTAAATATAGCGAGTTTTGAAAAAGTAAGTTTTATATATCCAGCTTTTTTAAGCTTTTCGCGTTCTCTCTTCCATGAAGGTTGGTCTGCTTCTTTTCTAAGACGTCTTCCACTAGGCACCGAAACTACCACGTTTTCTTGCAGTTTTCTAAGTTCATCAGAAGATGGAAACTTTTGAGCTTGTATAAATACGTACAATAAATATTATAGCGACTTTTGGAAGTGTATATATACATACAGTAAGTATTAAAGCGGCTTTTGCTAGAGTAGCTAACATTTGATGCTATATTTTCAGAATATATAAGGATTTTGCACTGTATTGTTTCTGGACATGAAACTACTTTAAATACTGGTACGTTTACCACCAAAAACTAAAAATCAAAAAAATTTACATAGCGCACTTTGCAAGTGGACTACTCATATGTATACAATACATATATGTATACTATACATATATAAAAATGTTGTGTTCTTATGTCACGGTCGTCAAAACTCGAGAACGGCCGAACCGATTTGAATAATTTTTCGTTGTATTGTTCGATATAATACCAGAACCAATTATATCGCAAAAAATTGCAGGGTTTCCACCTATTTGAAAATTTTTAAACCCAATTATTTTGATAAAATAAATAAATTATTACAAAATGGGTATCAAATTAAATTGGTTTGCGAAAGATAACTGCTGGAAATATTTTTGCGAACGTTGCCACCTATTTGAAAATTTTAACTCAGTCAAATTGATGAAATAAATGAAATATTGTCATGTGGGTGTCAAACCAAAGTGCTTTAAGAAGGCTTACAGCCGAAAATATGTTTGAATAGGGTTGCCACCTGTTTGTAAATTTAACTAAAGTACATCGATAAAATAAATGAAATATTACAATATGGGTATAAAATTAAATAGGTTTAAGAAAGATAACTGTTGGTAATATTTTTGGGAAGGGTTGCCACCAATTTTAAAATTTTAACTCAGTTAAATTAAGTAAATGAAATATTGCTATGTGGGTTAGAGTGCTTCATAAGAACACTCTTTTTGGAAATTCATAAACGTTACATCAGAATATGATTATTTGTGATAAAAAAAGAGACACGTATTTTTTTTTTTGAAAAAAAAGTTTTCTTAGAGCTCGTGCTGGTCGGTTTTTTTTATAAAAACGCTGATGTTCTCAATTTCTTTATTTTCTTGAAATGTTAAAATGCAGCTAAAAATGTGGTTTTAACATATAATTACTCTGGTATTATTGGGGAACTTTCCTTTAATTACACACCTGTCTTGGACAATTAGAATGGGTCTAGTTCCCGAAAATATGCTCTCGAAAAGACACTAGTAAAATTAAAACGTTAATACTGAACGATTTACGCATTGTCATGGTTTGGAACTTGTTACCAGGGGGTTTCTGGGGTTGCTAATTAGGAATCTGAAGTCAGTTTTTCGAAATTCAAAATGGCGGATCCAAAATGGGGGTCCATTTTTAAAAAAATTTATTGGATTTGTTCGAAACCCGGCACTCGAGAGTTTTTGTGGTCGCCGATTACGAATCTGAAGTAAATTTTTTTTAATTAAAAATGGTGGATCCAATATGGCGATCAAATTAAAAAAAGTACTAAAATTATAACGTTGATACTGAACGTTTTAAACATTGTCAAGGGTTAAAACACGTTCCCAGTGGGTTTCTGAGGTTGCTGAATACGAATCCGATGTCAGATTTTCAAAATTCAAAATGGGGGATCCAAAGTGGCGCCCAACTTTAAAAAAATTGATTGGATTTGTTTTAAACTCTTAACCGCCAAAAAAAAGGGAAAATATTTGAAAATTTAAACTAAGATATTTTGCATAAAATAAATGAAATACGGTAATTTGGGTATCAAACTTTAGATTTTTAGGAAGGCTTACAGCCGAAAATATGTTTGAGGAGGGTTGCCACCTCTTTGAAACTGTAACTCAGTTAAATTGATTAAACAAATAAAATATTGCAATGTGGGTATCAAACTAAAGAGGGTTTTAAAGTCCAGTCGAAAAATATGTTTGAGGAGGGTGGCCACTTGTTTGAAAATGTAACTCAATTAAAGTGGTAAGCTAAATGAAATTTTACAATATCGGTACCAAACTAAAAGCATTTGTTTGATATAGGTACCAAATTAAAGAGGTTTAAGAAAGATGACTGATGGAAATATTTTTGAGGAGGGCTGCCACCTAATTGAAAATTTTAACTCAGTTAAATTGATTAAACAAATAAAATATTGCAATGTGGGTATCAAACTAAAGAGTTTTTCAAAGTCCAGTCGAAAATATGTTTGAGGAGGGTGACCACCTGTTTGAAAATTTAACTCAATTAAATTGCTAAAATAAATGAAATTTTACAATATCGGTACCAAACTAAAGGCATTTGAGAAATCTTGATTTAGAAATATTTTCAATTGCATTATGCCTACGGTGACCATCCGTTCTGTTTTTTGCAGGACCGTACTGTATTTCAAAGGTCGGTCCTGCGTAGTTTCTCAAACCTGAAAAACCTGAAAATGTACTGAGTTTTTCCAAGTGTCCTGCATTTGTCCCGCATTTTATTCGTTATTTTAAAATTATCGGACAATGGATGGATTTTTTAAAAAAATTGTTTTTTGGTACTTTTCGTAGCTTTTCTTCAATATCTCATCAAAAAATCTCCCAATCAACGTAAGCGACTTACAGCTCGAAGGTTATTGATGTGCCTCTTACCAAAATATATAACTTGTGGCGACTTCAATGAAAATTATTAGTGCTACAGGCGACCATTTGCATTTTGTCGTCAAAATCGAAAAAAAGAGATTTTCATCAAATACGCATTTTCATTTGATTATTTTTTTCATTATTTTAAAAATTCGATAAGGAAGATATATCATTACAGTAAATTTTCAGCCAGAGATAATGAAAATCGGATTAGAAATATAGATGCTATGGAGCGCAATCTGCACAAATTATATATTTTTGTAAAGGGCACTTTGTAACTCGTTGTTTACGTCGATTCATGACGTCGATTTTTGACAAATAACTGCGAAAAGTACCAAAAAAACAAAAAAAAGGGTATTGTTTTCGTTTTGAACGACTCAAATTTGCCTATAAAATAATCTTTTAAAGGTTTCCACTTTTCGTGTAAGCTATTGTAATTATAATATGTTTTACTATACTTTTATAAATATTCATGTAAAAAAATATTAATATCGATGAAGAAAACGTGATTCATTTTTAAAGTTTAAAATGTATTAAGAATTTAGACTCATAAATCTTTTGATATTTTTATACTACGTAAATATGTGTAGGCATATTTTTGAAAAATTGTCCTTCATTTTGAATCCATATTTATGGTCACCGTAATTATGCCCTATCTAAAAGTAAAGGCAGCAAATATTGGAACTAAGGCAAATATTACATAATTGGTTCCAAACGAAAAGTGTTAGGGAAAGCTTTATTAAAGTTTTTTTTTTTAATGTTTCCACTTATCCAAAAGCTGAACAGTTTAAATAAAGAAAGAATTTACAAAATCTTATCAAACGAAGTGATCACATTGTCAACGAAGTGTTGGTATACAAATTTCGCAATGAAGAAATAATAATAAAAAACTGCTGATACAAATGAAAAAATAATAAAAATCATATTATCAACGAAGTGTTGGTATACAAATTTCGCAATGAAGAAATTATAATAAAAAACTGCTGATACAAATGAAAAAAATAATAAAAGCCGTAACGAAATCATAAAAATATCCCATGAAAGCTGTTTAAAAAAACCTTAATGAAATCTTAAAATTTTGGTCTAACCCAGTGAAATTAGACTTTTTCTTAAATAAAATTTGTAACAGCAATTTTTTGATACAGTTTACTTCTATTTGACACGTAGATCATGGACCCACAGTCTTGCCCCTAAATTTCATTTGACAACATTCCGCCATCTTGGATTTAAGTTTTTTATGGGTTTTCATTTTTCGTAAAAAATGGTTAAAAACAAATATGTAGAGAATTTCATTTTCCATATTTGTTATATAGAAGGTCGCGGTTTTTGCAATTTTTTGACAATTTCGGTTGAAAATACATAGCATATTGAAATTCCAAAGTTGTAGAGAATTTTTTTGTACGACGCTTAGATCATGGCCGAGAACGTGCCAAACATAGCGATTAGCACAATAAAATTATATAAATTTAGTAGGAACAAAAAATAAAAAAATTTGTAACATCGATTTTTTGATGCAGTTTACTTCTATTTGACGCGTAGATCATGGATCCACGGTCTCGCCCCTAAATTTCATTTAGCAACGTTCCGCCATGTTGGATTTTATTTTTTTGGGGGTTTTTTTTTGCGATTTGCAAGCTTATTTTGCATTTTTCGTAAAAAAAACTCCCGTGCAATATTACCAGAACATCCGGTATGGGAGAAGTACTTATTACAAATATATAAACTTATTGTTTGGGATGAGTGCACGATGGCACATCAAAAATCGCTTGAACTTCTTGATCGATCGGTGCGATATTTGCGTAGAAACGTTCAACCATTCGGAAATGCATTTGTATTTCTCGCGGGAGATTTTACGCAAACATTGCCTGTAATTTCTCGATCGACACCAGCGGGCGAGATAAATGCTTACTGAAATATTCAACACTGTGGCAAGAGCGAACATACATACATTGCAGTTGACTACGAATATGCGTGTCCAGCTACAGAGCGATTAATCAGCTGAGGTATTCTCGCGACAATTACTGAACATAGGGAACGGAAAGCTGCCAGTCAATGAGAGATTAGGACGAATTTCATTGCCTGATAATTTTTGTAACTAAGAAACGCCGAATGGAGAACTGATCGAAAGAATGTTTCCGGATATTCAAATTAATTATAGGAATCACGATTGGCTCAGTGAATGAGCTATTCTTGCCGCGAAAAATAAGGATGTCTATCAACTCAATAATGCTTTTCAATCCAGCATTCAAAGTGATGAGATAACATATATATACGTTAATAAACACCGTTATGGAAAC
>NW_016160528.1:18479-52265 GCF_001687245.7 Rhagoletis zephyria | reverse complement strand
GATTAAAGGAATTGTAATTTTTAATTTTTTTAAATTTGTTTGAGCAAAATCGGACTAGTGGTTCTCGAGTTATGTCAAAAAAAAGATCACCAAAGGTGACAATTTCCCCTATATGATATTTACTAACTTCAAATCGATATATCTCGATTCCTAGACGTGACCCAGCGAAACGCCGGGCCACGTATAACTTGTTTTTGACCTATATAACATTTCCCGTTGGTTTCATCCCATCCCGATTTTGACTGTCGCATAGTGTTATAAAAGTAATACATGTCATGAAAGGTACAGTGAGTATACGGCGTATCGAACGCTACCCGGATTCTCTTTTAGCAATGTCGATGATTATGAAGTTGTTAAGTCCGTACTAGGTGTCAAATCTAATGCCATGGGTCTAGATGGCATTCATCCTAAGTTCTTTAAACGTATGTATACGACCAAAAATTCTACCGTATGTTACCTATGCCTTAAGTACCATTTTAACCACGTCCGTCCTTCCAAACTGTTGGAAGGTGGCCAATGCCATTCCAATTAAGAAATCCAATGGAGATTACAGACCTATCGCAATATTACCTTTCCTGTCTAAAGTACTCGAACGAATAATGCATTCTCAGATAAACTCCTTCCTTAGTCGCAACACTTTGGTGAGTCCGCATCAATCCGGTTTTAGATCAAACAGGAGCTGCACTACGGTGCTTATTGAGGTTTCCGACGATATCAGGCAAAATATCGACAAAAATCTCGTAACTTTTCTAACACCTCTCGACCCTTCCAATTGGATTGAAACTTAAAAAATTATTCAACTTTTCTGCGCCAGCGTTGAATTTAATAAAATTATACCTTAGTGATCGTTTGCAAGCTGTTTGTGCCAGTAACATCTTATCCAGCTATTTACCTATAACTAAAGGTGTTCCCCAAGGTTCAATTATTGGTCCACTTTTGTTTGTATTATACTTGAATGATCTTCAAAACGTACTAAAGTACTGTAATATTCATGTTTATGCCGATGATGTCCAATTGTATGTTAGTTGTCCTCTTGTGTCCGTCAATAAATGTATTAATAATCTCAACGCTGACTTAGAAAACGTCAATAAGTGAGCCTACGATAACGGGTTACTCTTAAATCCAAACGAATCCCAGTGTATCGTTATTTATAAAAAGGCTTTTAAACTCGACGACTGCAATGAAGTGACACTGAACGATTCTGTTATAAAATTTGTGGACACTGCAAAGAACCTAGGAATAATTTTAACAGAAATCTGACATGGAATAATCAGATTTATAGTACAATACGAAAAGTCTATGGTATGCTGCGATCACTATGGACCAATCAGCAATTTTCCCCAGTGAAAATTAGGCTGCTATTAGCAAAATCATACTTATTACCAACCTTATTATATGGATGCGAACTGTATGCCAACTGTGATAGTCTGTGTCGTGGTAAGCTGAATGTCCTGTACAACAACATTGCGAGATACGTTTATTGTATAAAACGCCATATTTTCCAAACAAATTTTTTCTATAAAATTTGATGACTTGTTAAAGCTAAGATGCCTAACACTTCTTCACAAAGTGATTACTTCTCAAGAGCCCAAATATGTTAAGGAGCGACTCCAATTTACCAAATCGTCTCGATCCCACAACTTACTTAGTATGAAATTTAGCTGTCTTGTAACTGAACGTCAGTTCTTTTTGCTTGCTGTCCGTCTTTGGAACTCTCTGCCACATAAAATTAATGTAAGTAAGAGTACACCGCGCTTTAGGGCTGAACTACTACATTACTTGGCCAATTAATTGCTAATATGTACGCATATCCTTCTTTCTACCGTTTTGCTTCTCCGCTATTCTTTTACACCTTCACAATTTCATCACCCTCCATAACTTACATCCTACTATTCCACTGCCTCCCTCTCAAAGCCCTCTTACATTAACTATGTACTTGCCCTATATTATTATTATGATAAATATTTTTTAAGTTCAAACACTGTAAAATAACTTATGGATGTCTGTTTGCTAAATAAATAAATAAATAAAAATAAATAAAAGGAATATGCCACAGCAGAGCGTGGCAGGGTACAGTTAAATATTTAAAAAAATACATACAGTGGTAAAAAAATTATAGCCGAACCACTTTTTGCCAAGTTTTAACGTGTGCAAAACTGGTGGGGGAATGCCTGACCTCTCTCTCAACTGCTTCGGAATACTTCCAAATCAAGCTGATTTGGGTCCCAGGACACAGTGATATCTAGGGCTCGGAATCTCATGGAAATTGCATGTTTTTACTGGGCATCTTCAAATGGAAATGGTTAAGTTATCTTTACGAATCATGAAATTTTCTTTAAAATAGCATTCATTCGTTAGCGCATATTTTTACATATTTTGCAGTAAATGCATGATTTTGCATATTTTGCAAAAAAATACCTGATTTTGCGTATTTATTGCGCATATTTTAGTATATTTTACAATAAATACATGTGGTTTTTGCATATTTTTACTTTTTATGATTACAACCATTTAAATTTAGTGCAAAATCTCTTGACACAAAAAAATTGCCATTGAGGCACTCTCGTAGATCTCAACTAGTGGGAGACTGTAGGAGAGAACTGGCCTATATATCTCATCAATACGAAACTACCCAAAAATGGGTCTTGGGACATAGGGACATTTATATTAATGAGTCAGCGGACGAACTAGCAAGGTGCGGATCCGTACTGAATGTGACCCACACGGTGGACATGGGCGCCTCGCTCAGGAAGATAAAGGTAACAATAAACGAAATTTATCCCTCGAAGGCCAAGCAGAGGTGGAACCGTACAGGGTCGTACAGGATTACCCGACCCACTTGAAACCAAAGCTCTCTTAAGAATGAGCAAAAAGATACCTACAAACTTACTGCAGTGTGCACAGGGTACTGGTCTGTCGGGGTACATGCTGAAAGGATTGGATTGCCATTGAACAGGTTCCTTCGCAGTTGCGATGACCGACTTAAAAGAGACGTTGGAACACTTCCTGTACAAGGATAAGGCTAAAGACACTCTGAAAACCATTCCTGCAGAATATTTTAGAGTGAAGCTGCCCCTCTCTGTATGACGTATTGAAATTCATTAAAGCCGCCAAACTTTCTCAAACTATTAAACTGTCCATGTTTCTATTTACACAAGATTATAACTGACCGCTTGATTATAAATAAATTTACTACATAAATATATATGGTATTTTGAAGTAAACTGATTTCGCTATTTTCTTGTTAAAACGCATGTGCTATTTATTTTTGTACCGGCAATAAAAAGTTACGAAAATCTGTTTATTGCATATTTTACTTGTTAAAACCGCATATTTTGAATGCATATTATATGCGCATACTTTAGATTTTTTAGTGCATGAGATTCCGAGCCCTAGTGATATCACAGAAAATTGCAGGGCTGATGAACTGGCTAGGCAGGGCACCCTCGAGGCCAGCACCTCCGACAGGGAGGGAATTGGAGTTCCGTTGGCAACCTGTGGTCTGCTTTTGGACAGATGGGCTTACAGTCCGCTCAGCGACCGCTGGGAAAAAAAACCGACTTGCAAAGTTGCAAGGTCCTTCTGGCCGGTTGTGGACCGCGAGCGGTCAAGGGAGCTACTGCAGCTAGCTAAGCGCCAGTTCTCGATTATCACAGGTGTACTGACCGGACATTGTCCTATGGCAACCCACGCGGCGCAACTCCAGATCGTCACGGATCCCTACTGCCGAAGTTGTCTCGAAGACGAGGTGGAATCATCTCAGCACTTCCTACTCAACTGCCCGGCATTCGCTAGATTAAGGTTTAACCTGGGTGCGCATTTTCAACACTCCCGAGGGACTCTCGGGAGTGGAAATCAGCTGTTTGCGGAACTTTGTTGTGAGCACCCAGCGCTTCTCTTAATTTTACAAAGTTACCATTCAAATGAATTTGTATGTAATGTGGTATTACAATGGACAATTAAATGTCTAAGTGAGTCCCCTTGTCTGGTCTGCCACCTTAACCTAACGTAACCTAACGTATTATTTTTGTTGTTACTTAATTTTGGTTATTTTTTTTTTATAAAAATATAGTTCATTCATTCATTCAAACCCAATATTAAAAATAGTCAACAAACAAAATTTCGAGCTTTTTTAAAAACTCTAAAAAATCAACCGTAATTTTTAACCATTTGAAACTTGTACTTTATCAGAATCTAATTAAAAACTCGAAATTTCTACGAAGATTTGTTGATTTTTTTTAATTGCATAAATTTTTAAGGCAGTTCCACTCGATTGGTTCATTTGTACAGATTTGTGCATTTTTATATTAGGCTATTTGGACAAAATAAAAAAATTGGCAAATTTTTTTTTAGGTGTCAAAAGATTGGTACAATACAGCAATCTTCTATTGAAAAATTTCAACAAATTATTTTTCGTGATTGGGATAAAGAAAAATAGTTGGATATTCACACAATTGGGATTCGATTTGCACCAAATTTCGGCAAATACCCAATCGTGTGACACTGCATTTAAATTTGTATTTATACGGATGTTAATGAATGAACTATAAAAAACTAATCAAAATTAAATAACAACAAAAATAATATTTTAAAACTTGTAAAAATTTGGTGCGGCTATAATTTTTTCGACTACTGTACATAAGTTGACTATGATTACTCGGCCGTGCAATCATAGTAGCACAACGCCACTAATATTTGACTTACATACAAAATACGGGCAGGAACTTCAAAATTTCAATACTGTTTGTGTGAAATATTTTATTTTTATCAGATTTTTACTTTTAATCAATCTATGTTGAAATAAAAGTTAAAATAAAAAATGTTTTTTCAGAACACAACCCCCCCTCCCCCAGGAAGAAAAATCATGGCTACGACCCTACTCGGCACTATTTCGAGGTTTTCGAGACTACTTCGGAGTTTTCGAGAGTCTGGGGACTAATATCGGGATTTTTGGGTCTTTAAGGTATATTTCGGGATTTTCGACACTACTTCGGAGTTTTCATGATTCACGTGACTTATATTGGAATTTTTGGAACTTTTGTAGATATTTTGAGACTGTCGGGACTATTTCGGGATTTATTGGGACTTTCGGCACTATTTCGAGGTTTTCGAGACTACTTCGGCCTTTTCCAGACTATCAGGATCCCGGGACTAATATCAGGACTTTCGAAACTAATATAGGTATTTTTGGGTTTTTAGGGACTACTTCGGAGTTTTCGGGACTTTAGAGACAAATCCGGGATTTTCTAGACTACTTCGGAATTATCGGGACTTATATCAAGATTTTTGAGACTTTCGGGGCTACACTAGGGGTGCCTAAAGTCCCATAAATCCCGATAATAGTCCCTAGAATCCCGAAAACGCCGAAGTAGTCTCGAAAATTCCGAAATATTTCCTAAAGTCCAAAAATCCCGATATAAGTCCCGATAATTCCGAAATAGTCAGTCGAAAATCCCGGAATAATCCCGAACGTTCTAAAAATCCCGATATTAGTCCCGAGAATCCCGAAGTAGTCTCCAAAATCCCGGAATATGCCCGAAAGTTTCAAAAATCCCTCCATTGGTCCTGACAATGCCGAAATAGTGCCGAATGTCCAAAAAGTCTCGATATTATCTAGTACCGAGAATCCTGAGATAGCTCGAAAATGCCGATTTTTTTAATTTTTACACTGAGTTAATGCAAGTATTTAAGTATTGTATCCAGTATTTAGTAAAGACAAAGCCTCTAAATACTTTTGTTCGCTGTTTTAGTGAAGGCAAAGTCAGTAAATACTTTGGTACGCGGTAGTGAAGTCAAAGTCTCAAAGTACTTCTGTACGCCGTGAAAATAAGTAAATACTAGCATACTTGTTATCTAGTAACATCCAAAATACTTAAGTAAATCAGGGACCGTATAGGGAATAGCAGTTATTTTTTTCCAACAGTTAAGCTTGGCCAGATATTTTTTAAGTTCGAAATAAAAGTCTTTCCGGATTGTAAACAAACTGCTTATCCAAATCAAACAAATTTGGTACAAAATAAAAGTGGACTTAAATAGCTTTTAAACATAAATAACGATCGAAGGCTACCACTTCTATTTAAATATATATATTTTTTTAATTTAATACAAAAGAAATGCATATACCTGACCCAAGGTTTGTTCTATAGCAATTAAAAAAAAAATTTCATTTACTTATTTTTTAATAGCTGGCTTTCCTCGTTTAAATATTTCAGTTCTAAAGCTATTTTAGTCCTCTTTTAGTTGATACCAAACTTGTTTAACTTGGATAAGCGGTTTGTTTATTATTAGGAAAGGACTTTTATTTTCGACTTAAAAATATCTGGCCAAGTTTTGCTGTTGAAAAAAAGTAGCTTTTATTTACGGTTCCTCAAGTAAATAGTACTTTGGTATTTACCATAACACAAATACCTAAATTTTTTTTGTAATTAGTACTTAATACTTAGTAAATACAATTTTGCCCATCACTGCATCAATCTTATTCAAGATTCTCTATCTCTTAACACAGACCTATCAGGCCTATGTAGTGGGCATCTTTAAACGTAAATTTCTAATAAAATTCGCAAAACAATTAAGAATCAATTAATTGTTAACTTCAGAAAATCACAATTAACAATTATTTAATTGTTAATTGCTACCACTACAATTAACAATTAATTAATTAATTAACAATTAAATTAATTAATTAATTGTTAATGGTAATTCTCCACTACAATTAACAATTAGTCAATTGTTATTTTTATTTTCCACTATAATTAACAATTAATTAATTGTTAATTATTTTTCTCCACAATTACAACTAACCAACTGTTAATTGTAATGGCAGCAATTGACAATTAATTAATTGTTAATTGTCCTTATAATTAAAATTTGCCTAACACTGGTTGGCATACATGTCACTAAAACAGGCGACCACATGCTTTTCAAGTTCTTTTTTAATTTTTCTATAAAAGTTTTGTCCAAGCTTTAACCCATATACATATGTAATACTTCTATATTGGCAGTAAGCTATCTTCTCAATGCGTAAAAGTTTCGAAATCAAAACGAGACAGTCTAGTACCATTTTTGTGAACCGAATTTGTCGGTACGAAATTTTTCGCTTTAATCTTTGCGAAACCATTAGAATTTTTCTAAGCTAAATATTTTCGAATCTGTATACATATGTATGTACTTATATTGTCAGCATAAAATTTAATTTTTTTTATTAATTCCTCCAGGTAAATTTGTATTTATAATCATATGCATTTACATATAATTAAATTGAGTACATATGAGTAGTCCACTTGCAAAGTGCGCTATGTACAATTTTTTCGATTATTAGTTTTTGGTGGATTACGTACCAGTATTTAAAGTAGTCTCATGTGCACTAACAACACAGTGCAGAATCTTTTTATATTCTGAAAAAATTGGATAAAATGTTAACTCTTCTTCCAAAAGTCGCTATCACACTTATTTATAAACTTTCAAAACTATAAATCTTCTGATGAACTTAGAAAACTGCTTTAGGTCGTATAGACTGTTACTGTTATCTTATGTCATGGTATGTTATGTTATAATTTTATAAGGCTCTTATTTATCCAAATTTGCAGGTAATAATAAAAACGATTCAGTTTAAATGTTACTTGTTGTCGTAGTCGTTTTTTCAAATTTATGGCTTTCTATTATAAAATCACATAACGCTGTTGGCAAGTGGACTACTCATATGTAAAAATTCATTCACTCTTTTTGATTGTTTAGCTTTTCTATCCTTGGCGACATTAATCAACTTTTTATTGTTTCATTAATTTTTGAATAGTGCGTTTGTGGTGTATTCTCCGGTGACAGGTAATAAGATCAACGGAAACCAGGGTGGGAAATAAAGTCAATTGACATTATCACCTTTTTAAAAACGAAATAAAATCCATTGATTTCAAACATTAAATTTGCTTAGCTTCGCGGCGGCCCGTGTTAGCGCGCCACACCGCGCGCGTCACGTTCGCGCTCGCGCCCCGCATACCCCGCGCGACCGGCGCGCAAACCACGTCACGCTACGCTGCGGCCCCCGGCCTCCCCCTTCCCCGTCTCCCGCCGTGCTGTAACGCAGGTAGATTTATTTTTTGTATACGTTGAAATAAAATTTTTATATATTTTAAACATCGAGGGCTTATATTCAATAATACCCTCTATCTGCACACTTTTCACTTGAGCTTCTGATATAAAAATCCACCTAAGCTTTAACTGTCATCAGTGATATTAATTTTACCTTATATAACGACAGGTAATAAGTCCCAGATGTTTTCTAAAATCACAAATTAGTTTTTGTGCAAATTGCAGAAAGAGGGTATTAATGAATTCAAGCCCTCGATATTTCACATTTTTATATTTGTAAGTTATTGGAAGCAGGGATGCCAACTTGGCTCAAACCGTGCCATTTGTCCCTATTTTACTTCAAATGGCACTTAATTTTTCAATTTGGCACAAAGTGCCAAAATGGCACTTTTGTAAAAAAAATATCATTTCAATACATTTTTGTGAAATCCTTCGGGTGCACTTCTTTTTCTCAACTAAAATTTTCTAATTTATAAAGGCTATTCAACTGGTTTATCTTATTTTATCATTGCACTTTTGTTTGGAAAATGTAGCTTTATTTTATTGCTAAATGTGAATGATTAAAAGGAATGACACCGTTTTTGGCACTTTTATTTTTCTATTTGGCACTTTTTTATCCTCAATATGGCACCTCATAACTAAGGATAGTTGGCAGCCCTGATTGGAAGATGTCTGCTATGTTTTGGGGCAACAACTTGTCTGCGGTAAAAAAGCATATAATTTGTGTTTCAAAAGTGTGTGAAAACCAATCAATTTACTTATATGATCTCGGTTCCGATATTAAATAATCAATAATTGGCTCGTTGAATGTGCCATCTAATAAATAGTGTCGTCATTCTCCTTAGCTGCTTTTAAATGATGTTGTCACAAATTTCTCGCGGAGACATGAATACAGTCTAAAAAAATTCTTTTTCTAGAATTCTTTCCTTATAGAAAGGTTGCTTTCTTTTCCACTTGAGACATTCCGAATTTGTTCAAAATATGCTAATTTAAAACACAGAATTCTTTCAGTGTTACTCCGGGGTTTTTGTACATGGGCTGTTTCTTCAATTTAATAGTGTTCGCTTTATTTTTGTGGAAACGGAACATGTTTTGCAAGTTATGGATTATTTCTACACTCTTTCTTCAAATATTTCTCGTATTCCAGCTGGGCGCAGGCGTTTAGTTTTTCGCATCGTTTTTTACATATTCGTAATTTAAATTTTTTTAATAAAATCAGTTGGTGGTAGTCCATGATTGTGTGTGGATTAATATCACAACACAGAGGATTTGGCAATAACCTTTTTCATCTATTAAAAAACAACACTTACGGGGAATGTTTATTGTAAGAACAACATTTTTTCTATGAATCGACATACTTTAAGCATTGTTGACGCTATTTCCATTTGAATGAGGAAATAGCGCCAATGACTTTATTTCCAAATTTTTGTTGACTTTATTTCGCTTTTGAAATGGTAATAATGTCAATTGGCTTTATTTCGCACCATTAAATATGTAAACAAATATTTGAGAAATATGTTGTTTTACTGTATAAATAATTGGTTTCTTAGAACACACTCTATGATAGTTGGTCAGGTAGTTCAAAACTTGAAACAACCTGAAGAACTTGACAAGCTTGATACGCACACGTACCTATGGAATGCGAAAGTGCGAATGCGAATGTTAGGAATAACATTAAAAAAGCTATAATCAACTTAACCCTGGAAGTACATTCCTAATTTTGTATACGTAAACAACACACTTTGTCGGCTCGTCGATTCGACGAAGAATGTACATTCTAGAACATTGAACGAGTGCTTAACCTATACAGAGTTTTAATCTAGTACGTAAAGTTCAAAAGGGGCATATTATATTTCAATAAAAGTAATTTGATACCTTTTCTCCCATGAGGCGAATTCTACGTACACAGTGTTACCGCTGAAAATTTTTCGAAAGTCGCAAAGAAAGTGTCGCAGTCGAAAAAAGTTTCTTCAAGTCATTCAAACTTTCATTGTTTTACCTTTCGAAACTTATTAGGGCATATGCATAGTGGAAATAAAATCGACTCTAACGTTATTTTTAGCTTTTTTCAATGGAAAATTTGCCAAAAAAGCTGCTTATAGTAGGCTCTATTTCATCTGTGACTATGCCCCATTATTTTTAACAAATTGTTAATGGAGATCATCATTTTCTGTTAAAAATAGTTTTTATACCTTTCATGAGCATGAAATGGTATTATAATTTAGCTATGTCTGTCTGTCTGTCTGTCCGTCTGTTTGTATACAATCTAGTCTCTCAGTTTTCGAGATATCCGGATGAAATTTGGTAGGTGGGTGTAGTATTATAATGTATTAATCATTTGTCGGAAGAATCGGACCACTATAATATATAGTTCCCATACAACTGATTGTTCAGATATGAGACTTCTTCATTTATGCAGGAACGTGAAAGTTCGCACCATTTTCACTCATTATTAACATAATACTTACAGTGAAAATAACAGAGATTGGGTCATTATAACATATATCTCCCATACAACTGATTGTTCTGTTATGAAAATTTTTGTTATAACTCCTCCATTTATGCAGCTAGGAACATGAAATTTTGCAATACTTCCACCCATTAACTACTGAATAGTTATAGTGAAAATAACAAAGATCGGGTCACTTTTACATATAGCTCCCATACAACTGATTGTTAAGATATGCGATTTTTTGTTATAACTCCTCAATATATGCAGCTGGGAACACGAAATTTCGCAATATTTCCACCCATTGTCAAAAAAATACTTACAGTGAAAATGGCGAAGATCGGTTCGCTATAACCTATAGCCTCCTGATTGTTCAGATATGAGATTCTTTGTTATAACTTCTCCATATATGCAGCTAGAAACATGAAATTTCGCACTATCTTCACTTATTATCAACCGAAAATTTGCAGTAAAATTAACAAACATCGGGTTACTATAACGTATTTATTGCCTCCATACAACTGATTGTTTAGATATGGGGTTTTACTGTAAAACTCCTTTAATTGGACAGCTAAAACCGATAAACTTCGTAAACTATTTTATAAATAATAATACAAAGTCTACTGAGAAAATCGTCAAAATCTATGCTGTATAAGCTTTATCTCTTATACCACTGATTGTTCAGATACCAGTTTTTGCGATATAGACCCATTAAATTGTGTTACCGGTTTATATACCGATCACACAGCAGCGAAAATCTCTTAGATTGACAGCGCTGCTGTTACTTGTTTCTCTTAAAATAATAAATCATTGATGAGGGATATATTAAAAATACGCAATATGGATATTTTGCATTTAGTATCTATATATATAAAGCAATAGCCGTTTTCGTTGTTCGGAATTAACTCAAAAACTACTGCATAGATTTCAGTCAAATTTTCAGAGGTTATACCTTGCATATATGGTCCTATTATAGGCTACCAGAAAACTCGCTAGGTGGCGCTGGGTTCGAGTTATTTATGAACCGATTCCGTTCAAATTCAAAACGTGTGCTACCTCTATGATGAGAAATAAGTATGCTAAAAATAGACGCGCTAGGTGGCGCTGGAGTCGAGTTATTTATAAAAGTCGTATTTATGAACCGATTTTGTTCAAATTCAAAGCATCCTTCCAAGAAGGAACACGGTAGGTATATCAGTGGCTTCATTAATGATATTCAAGAGACCACACGACTCATTTAGCCAATGTACGGGAAAATTTATCATTCTGTGGGACTGCGAGGATTCTTGGCCCTCCTATAACTGAAAACGCTCATCTGTGTTCTTGAGATATAAGGACTTTTATTGGCTTACATGGTACATCGGACCAATGCTGAAGTTGCAAGATCGTAGAAGAATATCACGCACGCCTGGCAGAGATCTGACAGGTGAAAATGAGACGATCGATAAAGCTCACACAGCGCTTCTATTCGTGGCCTATGTTTGAGGAGGATTCTGCTCTTTAGTCGTTTCAATGTAAACTAAAAATGTTTACTTTACATACCGCTTTTGCTTTTAAACGCTATTTTTGTATTGGCCAACGCAAAAGATCTTATTAGGCGCCGCGAAGCAAGCGGGCATTGGCTAGTCTATATAATACGCGAAGGGATTTTTTGTTCAGGATAAAAGATCTGTACCCGATTTTCAAAAATGAGATGTCAAATTAAAGCGCTTGGTCTGCAGATGTGCAAACTGGTTTTAGTTTTTCGAAAAGAGTAGCCACCTGTTGAAAAATTAAGTTCAAATTATTTAATAATCAATGCCACCAACTCCGCACCGTTCGAACGGTTCGTTCGATTTTCCAAAATGAGGCGTCAAACTAAAAGCCTTGGATTGTAGATATGCAATAACGTTTTGGGTGAAAATTTCTCAACTGGACCTCGGATTCCAGACAAGTTCGAATTTTTGCGTGAAAATTTGTGGGTGAGAGGTTTATAGATGTGAAAGGGATTCAGATAATTTTTTTGAAAAATTTTAATTTTTAAAGTTTTTATAAGCAAATATATTTTTAAGCAATGTTTTTTTTCAAAACTCATTTGCTCTTTAAGTATTTGACGAAAGTTGATGAAATTGTTTTTGTAAGCGTAGTGACATTATAGCTTTTAAAAAACATTTATAATTTAGAATTTTTTTTTTAATTTAAACATTATATGTATATATTCAAGTTGCATTAAAGATATGTTCTCAATGAGTGTTTCCCATTTCGTTTATATTTTCGAAAACCACATTTATTGAAGAAAATATTTGTAAAAAAAATTTGTTAGATCTTTTCTGTTTTTGACTTACAGCAACATTTGTCACAGCGGGCACGCATCGTGAACCAAGCACGCTCACCGCCTATGCGCGCAACGTGTTCACTAGAACGCGTACAGGAGCAACTAACAATTGGCTCATATTTCCGACTTTTAACGTAACCTCATATAATAATGATGGCATTTGTGGTATTTTTAAAGCATTTTTAGGTTAAGTTTTGCATCGGAGGTATGTGTTAAAACAATCCCATTAATTCAATTTTTTTGGAGTTCACGCACAACATTTTTACCAGGGAACGTATTTTTAAGACCTAAAAACCTACATTAAAAGGGAAAATAGGCAGGAAAAGGCACTAGAAGGCAAAATAAGGTACTAAGCAAAGACAAAAACCGAAAAATAATCAAAAAATAAATTTATTTTAGAAATGTTTATTTTACAAGTAAAAAGAGAAAACTATGAACTACATAGTCTCATTATATCAAAAATTTGTACTTTGAATCTTTGACTATTTCCTCCATTTGAGTTTTTAACTCGCAAAACTTTAATCTCTATAGTTGTAGTAACATTGAACCACAAGATGCATTTTGAACTTTTCTGGCAGCATTTTTATTAGATGTTCGCGAAGAGAAGCCTTAAATGTACTAAACGTGCCCCAATGTACAAATGGCGCCCAATTAAAATATGGAACGTTTAAAACTCTCATATTATCAGGAATAAGGACTTGCCCTTTATAATTAAAGTTGGTAAAGGCGAATATCTTAAAAAAGCCAAAAAAAGCGAACTTCAGATGAGTATATTTGGAATCAGTGAAAGCTAAATCATGGTAATTTTTAATCGAATATACTCTATCTCTTTAGTAGGATAAAGGCCATTTCCATAAAATTTGTTCCCTGATTATTACAAACATATGGGCAAAATTTCGGAGTTATATATGCATCGGTGCACTTTTTATTGCATTTTAAGGCGTTTTGGAGGTTAGGTTTATATGGGAGGTATGCTTTAAAATAAATCGATTTCGCCAATTTTTCGTTTTTTTTTTTTGTCACCATAATTGTGGCACAGGGAACATTGAGGTTATACGCCGAACCCTTCTATTTTTTCAAAAAAATGTATGGGGCTGCACCACTGTGCGACGTTGCACACTTGAACAATCACAATAAGAAAATTACATAAAATTTACATATTTATGATTGACTGATGGCGCTAGAACCATTCTTGCTGCGTGTGAAGTCCAAAAATATGGACTTGATCAGATTATTTTAACATATACCAAGCTTAACCTAAAAATACCATAAATGGCATCATTATTATATGAGGTTACGTTAAAAGTCGGAAATATGAGCCAATTGTTAATTGCTCCTGTACGCGCTTTCTAGTGAACACGTTGCGTGCATAGGCAGTGAGCGTGCATGGTTCACGATGCGTGCGCGCTGTGACAAATATTGCTGTAAGTCAAAAACAGAAAAGATCTAAAAAATTTTTTTTTACAAATATTTTCTTCAATAGATGCGGTTTTCGAAAATATAAACGATATGGGAAACACTCATTGAGAACATATTTTTAATGCAACTTGAATATTTATAATGTTTTAATAAAAAAAAAATTTTCTAAATTATAAAAATATTTTTTTAAAGCTCTAATGTCACTACGCTTACAAAAAAAATTTAAAATATAGGCATGTTTGCTTTTGAAAAAAAGATTGCTTAAAAATATATTTGCTTATAAAAATTAAAATCTTTCAAAAAAATTCTCAGAATCACTTTCAGATCTATAAACCTCTCTACCCACAAATTTTCACGCCAAATTCGAACTTGACTGAAATCCGAGGTCCAGTTGAAAAATTTTCACCCTTTACTTTTTTGAGAAGAGTTGCCACCTTTTAAAACATTATATTCAAATTATTAAAAAAAATATATCAATTATTACAAACTTGTTATCAATCGAAATGGTTTTGAAAATCTTTTTTTCTTAGCTGAACTATAGGAGGGTTGCCACCTGTTTAAAAATCTGTCCAAATCTGACCAGAGGTGTAATTTTTAAGTGCCTTTGAAAAGTAAGCACATAAGAAAAATATAATTTATGAAGGAATTGTCAAAATGTGTATATAGAATTTTAAATCCAAGAAAAGGGGCAAAAGTGGAATGATTTTTTGGAAAAGTTTCAAAATATGCCTATTTTTAAAAAGTCTGTGCCAGGGGGCATCGATCACCAAAAAGTGTCAATTTAAAAGCTGTGACAGACGGCAACACTTATGCAGATAATCTGGCACAAATATGCGCATAATAATTGTTGGGCAGAGCCGAGAATCGTAATCAAGAAAAACACGTTTAAGTACAATGGCGTTTATTCAAAGGCTAAATATGTTATACAAAAAGATGAAAAAGCAAAGAGAAGAAAATCTTGAAGCAGAGTTGCATTATAGGGTACGATCTATTCGTGTTGTAACTTTAAACCGATTACTTTTTCATCACTCTTCCTCAACACGAGTAGGTCGTTTACATAGAACTTGCATTAAAACCTAAAAGTTTTACAAATTTTTCATGTTTGATTTTGTTCAAATTCTTTGTAAGTACATCAGCAATCATCTCACTTGTACAAATGTATTCAATTTCAATTAAATTATTATTCAGTGCATCTCTAACAAAATGGTACTTAATATCTATATGTTTACTTCGTGAGTGGTAAACCGGGGTTTTCGCCAATTGCTGCGCACTCAAATTGTCGCTGTAAACTCTAACTGGGTCACCGGAGCCACTTGCGCCAATATCTGCCAATAAACGTCGTAGATATACTGCTTCTTTCGCAGCCGTTGCTAACACGACGTATTCTGCCTCTGTGCTGCTTAGGGCTACGCTGCTCTGGCGTTTGCTCTCCCACGATATTGAACTACCGCCCAAGAAGAATACAACCCTGTGTATGACTTGCGATCGATACTATTACTGCCCCAATCGGCATCCACAAACCCTTCGATAGGCTTGCCCGTATGACGGTATACCAACTTGTAGTCTTTAGTCATTGCCAGGTATCGTAAAATATGTTTAATACCTGATTCGTGCTCTTTGTGTGGATTTTGATTTCGCTGTGCCAGTTTCGAGATTGAGTGCAATATATCTGGCCTTGTGCATATAGCGAGATACATTAATGCACCGACTGCTGATTGGTACTTTGTAACATCGGCTTTAATACACGTCTCACTAGTGCACCCAATTTGAAACCCCACGTCTAAAGGTGTTGTCTTCGCTGCTCGACAACTGGTCATGTTATACTTTTCTAAAATCTCTCTTATATACAACGCTTGCCCGACTGAGATGCTTCCTGTCTCGCCGTCTCTGGTGATCTCCATCCCCAAAAAATACGAGATGGGACCTTTATCGATACATTCGAAGCTGCTTGAAATTCGTGCTTTGATCGCAAGAAGATCCTTTTTGTTTTGGCAACTAACAATCAAGTCATCTACGTATACAGCTATGAGACCTAAATTACCTTGATGACTCATTTTGTACAGGCACCGCTTATTATTACACGCCTCGAAACCAATTTTCTTCAAAACTTCGTCCAATTTATGGTTCCACTCTCTCCCGAATTGTTTCAGCCCATATATCGCCTTATTGAGCTTCAAAACTCGCTCAGGAAACCGTTTGTCGATAAACCTTTCAGGTTGCTTCATATACACCACGTCGGTGAGCTCGCTGTTGAGATACGCGCTGCAAACATCCATCTGATGAGTGTACATTTTGAGCTCTGCCGCTAGCGCCAACACCATGCGAATAGTGGCGTAACGAACCACTGGAGAAAATGTCTCGGTGTAATTCACACCAAATTTCTGGCTGCAGCCCTTTGCGACTAAACGAGCCTTAAAACGCTCCACGTAGCCATTCTGGTCATGCTTGACCGCAAAAACCCATTTGGACCCGATTGCCTTCTCGTTAGTTGGTAAGTCCACTAACTGCCACGTTTTGTTTCGCACAAGAGCGTCGTACTCATCTATCATCGCCTTCGCCCACTCATTCGAATATTTGCTGCTTTCAGCCTCTGCGACAGTTTGCGGGATTTTAATTTCACAAGCATTTTGCATCGTATTTACAGTATTGTACGCTTTGCGTGAGCGTCCTGGTTTTCCACTACGTACAAACTTCGGTCTTCCTCGTCCAATATGCGCAGGTGACTCTTCCTGAATCGGAGATTTGCAAAAACTTTCTTGGTAATCGCTCCCAGAATCGCTCGAAGCCTTCGCCTCTTCAAACTCATCATCGCTGTCGTCAGCTTCCGATTCACTCAATGACTCGGAAGGTTTCTCCTTGGTGGTATCTTCATTATTTTTAGCAGACAGCAGGTCGTAAAAATCTACTATTTCACTCTTTTTGAATGGCAAAAACGTAACATCACGTTTCTCCGCTACCATGCGCTGCTCAGGATCGTATAAGCGGTACGCTTTCGACGTTAGTGAATAACCTACCATAACATACTTTTTACCTTTCGGCTTGAATTTACTTTTGCTAATCTTATTTAACGCAATAGCTTCTGAGCCGAACACTCTCAAAAAGTTCACAACTGGTTTTCGCCCAGACCAAGCTTCGTAAGGTGTCATACTGTTCAATGCCTTTGTAGGCGATCTGTTTCGCAAAAACACCGCAGTAGCAACTGCCTCTGCCCATAAAAATTCACCAAGTCCACTCTGAAGCAACATACTACGTGCCATTTCCACTATTGTACGGTTCGCCCTCTCGGCAACCCCGTTTTGTTGCGGCGTGTACGGCACCGTCAACTGCCGTTTTATGCCACACTGATTCAAAAATCGATCAAAGTCTTTGTTGACGAATTCACGCCCGTTATCGCTTCGGATTGTCTTAATTCTTTTCTCAGTTTGTCGTTCTACTAAACTTTTAAATATTTTAAATTTCTCCAAAACTTCTTTAGATTTTAGAAAATACACAAACATTCGTCCCGATTTAGCGCCACCCAGGGACTTTGTACGAAACGGACCACACACATCTGTGTGCACTAATTCTAAAAAGTCTTTTGCTCGATTTTCCGTGTTCTTCGGAAAAGGCCTCACACTCATTTTGCATTTTGCACATATCTCACAAGCAATGTCTTTAGTGAATGTCATTTTGTCCATTCCGCGAACCATGTCTTTATTCACTAATTCCTGCAGGCTACCGTAATTCAAGTGTCCATATCGTTCATGCCATGATACTGCCTTTTCATTCGCAGCATAAAAAAACTTGCTGCTATCGCATCGGAACACAAAAAGTTTGTTTACCTTTAAGGCTTTTAAAATTATATCATTTTCTTTCATTATTTTAGCGCAGTTTTCGTCGAACTTCACTTTAAGTCCATTTTCTACCGCTCTAGCGACAGACATGAAGTTACCGCACATATTTGGCACAAACAAAACATTGTAAAGAATAATGTCACTCTCTTGAGACCTCACACGGACTTCTCCCACACCTTCTGAGAAAAGATAATTGTTTCCAGCTAAGCAAATTTTTTCTTTATGATCTTTGAGTGAAATAAACATATTTCGGTTACTGCACATATGCGCTGTCGCTCCGCTGTCAAGAAGCCAGGTCGAGTCGTCGACAGTGTTGCCGTTTTAGCCCTTTGGTGGCTAAATTTGGCTACCAAATTCTTTTTTTGGCCACAAAAATTTGAAATTGCCCCTAGCCCTTTTTTTAGCCCTTTTCAAAATTTATTCATCATTGACATTAAAATTTTGTATATGATTTTCGTGAATTTAACTCTTCGCTTATAAAGCGAACGCCTTTCCTTTAAGGCAAATAAACTGTTCATTGTGTCGCTAGCTTAAGTGGTGGAAAAAGTTTGTTTATCGGTTGCTTCTTTTACCTTTAAGTAACGCAGAAGTTGAAAGGACGTTTTCTATAATAAATTTCGTTAAAAATAAGCACAGAAATAAAATGAATTTTGCNCTGACATTTTCATTATTCTGCAAAACCCTCTATCAGCAAATTTTTCTATATAAATAGTTATAATTCGAATTGCAATAACCTCTATCTGATCTTTAAACTAAAATTAAATGAATTAAAAGTAAAAAACTAGTTTTAGTATATTGCGTGAATATTTAAGACATGCGTGTGTACTTAAAATTATTAACACTTTTAAAAACAGCTGCCAAAACAGTTTTTTTGCTCTCCTGAAAAATTGAGTTTTTGCAGATAGAGGGTATTGAATATAAGCCCTCGGTATTTCATTTATTTTCAGCCTTAAAAGGATTTACTTTTCAAAAATGCAAATAAAAATTGATTTCTTTGGTTTGTAAAATTTGTCTAAACGTACTGTATAAAAGAATTTGTGATGACCTGAATTGTTAATCTAATAAAAAATTGGTTATTTTTCCTTACATTTGGTAACTTTTTCGTCTAATCTTGGTTAGAAAGTTCTTTGGGCGGCGGCAACACTGCTTATAATCGTTCTTATTGGACTTCGTGTTGCAGTTTGCAGCGTAATGACCGCGCTGCCCGCACTTAAAGCATTTGACATTTTGCATATTTTTACTCGTCCTGTGCGTTGAATTTTCCCCTTTTTCTGCATACTTTGACCACACAGTAAAAGCCTGCGATTCCCCTTCAGATTCAGCAGAACCGCGTTTTGTCTGTTTCTTTCGTTCAGACTCTTCTAGAAGTTTTACCTTCAAATTAGTTAATGTCGGCAGCGTGTCTCTAGTCTCCATAGCAATAACAAAATGCTCGTACTGCTTTGGCAGACTTGAAAGTAAGATAATTGTCACTAATTCGTCTTTGATTTCAATGCCGACTTCGGATAACTTTTCGACAATGGATGTGAAATCATTCAAATATTTTGCCATGCTTTCGCTGTCACTAAGCTTCATATTTAAAAGCTTCTTATACAGCGACACCTTGTGCGCTGGCCCACTTGGCTGATGCAAAGTTTCTAGAGCCTTCCATGCTTCTGTGGACGTTTTGCATTGTTTAATGTGGCTGAGCTGCGACGCTTTTACACTTAGTGTAATTGTGGCCAAGGCTTTATCATCGAGCGCTTCCCACTCGGTCACATTTTCTTCAGGCTTTAAGCATTTTTCACTCACTATATTCCATAGTCCAGCATGTATGAGGACACTTTTCATCTGCACCCGCCACGAATCGAAATTCTTTTCATCAAGTTTGTCAATTTGATATAGCGAATTCATATTGTTATCCGTCTTTCAAACGCGACACACACGCTTTCAATTTTCTTATTAATTTCCGAAATACGTTTTCCCGGAGCCTTTGCACGTAAAACTTTTAACAACATTCGCCCGAACCGTGCTCTGGGCCCATAACCTATGTTGGGCAGAGCCGAGAATCGTAATCAAGAAAAACACGTTTAAGTACAATGGCGTTTATTCAAAGACTAAATATGTTATACAAAAAGATGAAAAAGCAAAGAGAAGAAAATCTTGAAGCAGAGTTGCATTATAGGGTACGATCTATTCGTGTTGTAACTTTAAACCGATTACTTTTTCATCAATAATTTTACCCTAACAGACGACACTTATCAGCATTTGATCAGGAAAATGGAAAGAAGGGAAACAATACGATTGGCTGCTATTTTATTAGCAAAACATCATTATTTATGAATGAATTGACGAGCATAAATCTCAGCAGGATGCATCAAGCTTGGCTTGTTACACTTCCTGGAATTAGAGAAAGGCTGCTGTGGAAATTTATAAGTATATCTTTTTTACCATCGGCGATCTAAATGATATATGTATATATATATATATACATATGTATCGGATATTCCATGAAGGATCGCAATGGCACCTTTTGGGAGCGTGACGTGCCTTTAATGGACGAAAACCGTTTCAAAGAAAATTTTCGTGTGAAAAGAAATGCTTTTCGCATAATTTGTGAAAAAGTTCGAGGTATCGAAAAGGTGGACATAAACATGAGGCCATATATTCCGCTACATAAAAGAGTGGCTATTTCATTGTTCGCATTGGGATCTGCAGCGGAATACAGAACAGTTGCAAGCCTATTCGGAGTAGGACACAGTACTGTTGGTGAAATTGTTTTGGATTTTTGCCAAGCAGTATGCGAAAATTTTTCTGACTGCATTAATTCTTATCCTCCAAATCTACAAGAAATTAGAAAAGTTGTTGATGGTTTCGCACGTCATGGCTTTCCACAATGTTTCGGAGCCCTAGACGGCTGCCACATAGAAGTCCAACCATCAAAGGAGGAAGCAGTCGACTACTATAACTATAAGGGCTGGTATTCCGTGGTGTTGTTGGCGAGTTGCGACCACCGGTATATTTAAATATAACTTTAATATTATAAAAAAAACGATTTAATCGAATGCGTCAACCTTTCACAGATCGAAATTTACCTAAATAAACATCGGTTCTACTGGAAAAAATAACGACTCGTATATTTTCCAAAGTAGCACTTTGAAAAGATTACATGAAGGCGCTGAAATTTTCACACTAAACAGCACATCCATAAACGGTGTCAATGTACCCGTGTTGCTAATTGGCGATTCGGCTTTCCGTCTTTCCCGGTACATGATGAAACCCTTCCCATATTCACCTTATCAGCCAGCTATTCAAAAAACTTTTAACTATCGGCTGTCTAGGTGTCGTCGTGTAATTGAAAATGCATTCGGGCAACTAAAATCTCGATTTAGAAAAATAGGCAGAGGCTTGCAAGTCGCACCAAAAAACGCGAACATCATAATTAGAACGTGCTGTATCTTGCACAACTTTCTGAAGATGGAAAACGATGAAGTTTCTATGTCTTGGATACAAGATTCAAGGGAAAACATAACTGCACGTAGTCAGCCGAGTCATACTACAAGGCTTGGTGAAAATAACGTAAGCGCAGCAGCTATCAGAAATGCAATAGCTTGGAGTTTCCGTAAGTACAAATATCGCAAATATCCTGCACAGATATACTACATATCGCACACCGTCTTCAAAAAAGTCACAACTCAAAATAATACCTTTGTCAGAAAATGCGAAAAACTATTTCTTAGCACATGATAATCGTATGGGCAAGGGCAGCTTTACCTTAGGTTTTTTAACAAATTATAGCAAAAATTTGCTCCATGTTTTGCTGGGTACATTTTTAGCGCATAATTTCAAAAATGCCAAATTTTGAGTTGTGACTCTTTTGAAGACGGTGTGCGATATGTAGTTAATCTGCCTTATCGTACATTTTTGGAAAATACCCACACAATTGAAAAAATTACATTCGTTCAATAGGTTGTTATTAAATTCATTTAATTTTCTTTTCATTAGCTTTTTTTAACATTAACATGCACTTTTTTTTTAAACTAGACTAACAATAGCTATAATAGTATTTATATGGAACGGAACTAACAACTATAATAGGGGTATTCTTTCTGAACGTTACCCCTTCTACCCATTTTTCTTTTAACTTAAAATTTTTTTAAAAATATGTAAAATTCATTAAAAAAAGAAGGGTCAATTTCAAGTAGCGAGGTCAAAATGGCTTTTTTTAATAGGTAACCGCCAATTTTTTATCCCGAATTCAGAAAGAACGGAAAATTCTACGATATGTTATCTAAACGTAGAATTTTCCGTTCTTTCTGAATTCTGGATAAAAAGGGCAGTTACCTGTAAAAAAAACCATGTTGACCTCGATATGACCTTGAAATTTACCCTTATTTTTTAATGAATTTTAAATATTTTTAAAAAAGTTGTAAGTTAAAAGAAAATGGGCAGAGGAGGGTAACTTTCAGAAAGAAAACCCCAATAATAAATTAAAATTATATTCATTCATTAGATTTTTGTTAAACTCATTTCATTTTCTTTTCGTTTACTTTTTTTAAATATTAATTTTAATATACTATACCTTTTGTAAAAATAATAGCACCTCAACATTTTCAACAGTTTTGACTATTTTTTCTTTTTTTAGTTTGATGTTTACAAATTTGTATAAAAAATAGCTAGTTATTTAACAAAATCCATATTTCAAACTTTTTAGAAAATTTATTAAGACCACAGATTTTCACCAAAATTGCAAGGTCCTTAGTTAAAGTTTCCAGAAAACTTTGGTATACAATTTTATAGCTTATTAAAATTTAGTGGAATAAAGTGCAGCCTTGAAGTTGCTAAAAAGATCCTGTTGATTTCCAAAAATTTTTTTTAGTTGACGGTGTTGTGCATTTTCTTCCATATAACGAATGTCCGCATATTTTTATACGGAAGAATATGCACAACACAGTCAACAAAAAAAATTGCTCAACAAATAAACAGGTTTTTTTAGCAGCTTTAAAGCTGCTCTTTACTCCACTAAATTTTAATAAGCTGTAAAACTGTATACCAAAGTTTTCTGGAAACTTTAACTAAGGACTTTGAAAATTTTGGTTAAAATCTGTGGTTTTTATAATTTTTCTACAAAGGTTGAAATATGGATTTTGTTAAATAATGAGCTATTTTTTTATAAAAATTTGTGAACATCAAACAAACAAAAGCAAAAATAATCAAAACTGTTCAAAATGTTGAAGTGCCATTATTTTGTCTTGCACTTCATTTTTAAATAATTGTTAATTACTGACTTTTTAAATTATAGCACTTTCATTTTTAGAGTTTTTCAACGAAACTCCTCATTATTGCCATAAACTCTTTAGTGGAGTCGTTCTGCTCCCTGATGACACCAACGACCTCGTTGGTCAACACCTTATTATCTTCCACTACACTTTTTATAACCTCCGTCTGTTCCAGCATGATTTTCACCACCTCTCCCGAAAAATTCCTCTTTCTACCAGAACACGAAGCTGATGTGTCAAGAAGACACAGCGGTGGAAGTGGCGATGGCGAAGATGGTGCTGTTTGGGAAGGTGGCGACAGTACTGGCATAGCAGCTGGCAGTGGTGGCGATGAAGCTGGTAGCCCCGATGTTGACGGTGACGGTGATGGTGCTGGTACTGGCGTTGTTGCTACTGCTGTTGGCCGTGACGGCAATATTGCTGGTTCTGCCAATAGAGGCTGGGAGCATTCCACGGATGATATGTCCTAAAAAATGTGATATAGTTACATACATACATTGAAAAAATTGAAATAAAACTGCACTGAAAGTACATACCATCGAAACCGACTCGTATATTTGTGCGTTGTTGACTGCAGTTCCTCCAATTATTTGGTGCACAGCCATATAGTGCTTCCACGGGGAAGGACTACCACCCGACGCTCCCATTTTCTTCTTCTCTTCTCTGCAAATTTTTGAAATAAATATATAAGTTGCTCAACAATGTATTGTTAGTAAAATATACCTTTATTTCTGCGTCATGTTCCTAATTTTCACGTGCACATCCCGTGCACTGAATTTTCCAGCCAGTTCAATTGATATTTCGGCGAAAATATGGCCATTTCTTTTGGCACGCCGCAGATCCGCAGCTCGTTCGCCCCACAGTTCCAGGAGCACCTTTTCCTCGCACCCACTCCACATTGCTCGGTTTTTCGGTTGTGTGGTTTCGTTTCATTTTGCATAAAATGAATTAATAATACTAACCTTTATTTACTTTTCGTTTGCTTTGTATTTCATCGGCTTTCTTTTTGACAGCAGCAATAAACAACTGGGCTCATTCACAATGGTAAACTGCTGTCAAAAGTGGTAGCATTGCTATATTGAAATCGGAAAATTCAGTATATATGCACGAAAATTTCGTGCATTTGTACGAGTGCTTATGTGCGTTTGAAAGAGGAATATGCACGAGTTTATGCAAATAGAGCCCATTTATGCAAATAACTCTTTCCATCTGTCAACGGAATAACACTTAAGTCGCACAACTGTAACACTGCTGTGAGGCCGGCTGCACTGAACAATTGCTCACTTGGAACGCTGGCGAGTGGAGCGCTCAAATATTTGCGGGCCAGATTTGTCAATTTGTCGTATTTTAGCTTAGTTTTCCACCAATCGAGAGGATTTTCACCGATTCAATTGATCTTTAATTTCACATTTTTTAATGTCTCCAGATTCTACACCCGAGCCTTCGCTTTCGCTGGAGGAATCTAAAATTATTTATACGTTGCTTATAAGACTTTTAGCAGTACTTGACAGGCTTAGAGCCATTTCAACAATATTAGAGTGAACTCTCTGCACTCCCGCATACGCAAAACATTCGCATAATTCGATGCGAATGCGAATGTGTACAATGATGCGAATCTTTCGCATAACGAATGCGAATGCAAATACATACGTGACATTTAAATACAGCCTTTTTTCTGGCACATCGAGATTTATTTTTATTGACCATAAGGTATTTTAGAATTTTTAACAATTTTCAAATTAGTTAACCTATAAAAAAATTTTTACTTAAAGAAACAAGTTTTAACAATTTCTATGAAAAAAAATTAATTAATTTAAAATAAAATGTTCACCAAAAAAAATATTAGTAAAAACTACCCTTAAAGACAAACAAAATTAGAAAGACTTAAGGAAATGGAATGGTTTAAGAAACTTTTCCATATAATCAAGTCCACCAAATATGCCTATATTTTAATTTTTTTTTAAATAATTCGAGTGCTTATATACAGTTGTCCACAAAATAATAGCAGTGCAATATTTTTACCACTGCACTGAGGGAAATAATGCATAGTAAAAATGAATACTTTATATTTGATTATCGTTTAAAAATGTTCGTATTTAAAAATAATATTTTCATAAAAAATTTTTTACGCACATATTTGACTGTTCACATCTGAGTATGTACATATATGTAAGTGTACATCAGTGATGATGAAATTGATGGTACAATTGTACTTTTTTGGTACATTTTGGAAGCCAAAAGTACATTGGTACTACATTGACATTTTTGATACATTTTTGTCAAAATACGGTACTGCACCACAATTATGTCGAAATACCACACCCTGTTTACATGGTGGTTTGAATTTTTGTGCATAAAAATATAGTCATCTTTTTCTACTTTATTTAAGTAAATACGTGGTGTTTATTAAAAAACGAAACTCTTGCTTAGATAAAAAAAAAAAAAAGTTGCTGTCATAATAGGTCTACTCATAAACTTTTACAGTAAGTACTAGCAGCGAGATGATAGAGAATCATAGCGAGTAAAACTGCGGGGAGACAAAATTATCCGAAAAAGTTATGTAACGCAAAACCAGTAAAAACGTGCAACTTACGCCATTCGGATTTTCTGATAGTTAAATTTGGTAGGAGTGTTTTTGTATTCTCCACACAAAATTATCCAGCAGCAAAACTTCTGAGCATTTTGCAAAATTTGCAACAACTTGCAATCTTCGAAACAGCTGAT
The DNA here is from genome assembly GCF_001687245.7 of Rhagoletis zephyria. Taxonomy (NCBI): domain Eukaryota; kingdom Metazoa; phylum Arthropoda; class Insecta; order Diptera; family Tephritidae; genus Rhagoletis; species Rhagoletis zephyria. Next base: position 26,183 of record NW_016160528.1, on the reverse strand, counting down.
CACTTTTACAGTGGCAATAAGCTGGTCAATTTGGTAATTTATTATCCGCTTGGTGCATTGTCCCTGATTTGGCATTTTTTACTATAGAATACTTTTCGCCAGAACCTTTCAGCATTGTTACCTATATTGGTATATTTCCATTAAATGTAACGTTTTTTTTTTTAAATTTTTGTATTACTAGCATTTAATAAACATACTTGTATGCTTTTGTTGACTAACTTGATATGTATATTCATTTGTAATGGAAGCTTAGCGTTTTGATGGCACCTTCGACAAGCCATGTTTTATATCTTGACTTTTTTACAGAAAATTGTATCTAATCTAAAAACATATACATATGTAACTATGTATGATCTTTTTAATTTTTGGTACTTTTTCGTCTTATTTAGTACGCTTTTTTTGGCCATTTGGTACAAAATTAAAAAACTCATTTATCATCCCTGGTGTACATACGCACCCCAAGCATGCAGAGCGCCCCTCTGAGAGCGGTGACAACACACACATACATACATACTACATACAAATCGCGTGCTGTGTTGTTGATGGATATTCAACATTTGAAGGCAAATGTATATGGATGGGTGTAGCTGAGTGCGCAAAGATGCTTGCCACAAGTTGTTGATATCCGGAGATGGTCGGGTTCGAATTCCACTGCAGGCAACATAACATGCAAATTAAAGTTTTTTTTTAGTTTTTGTCTTGATTATTCACTTCACGGATGCTTTTTCAGTACGAACGCGGTCATTTTAATATGCGCGTAATTGAATTGAATATTTACCAATATACAGTACTTTCGTTGACGTTTATAGTAAGATCAATTACATTTCTATTTGATTTTAATATTTTTTTCCCTCAGTGTGGCTATTTTTCTTTTGTTTATTTAATATTTTTTTATAAAAGTCCAGCTAGTTTTGCAGCAAACACCATATAAATTTACATTTCAAACTTTGTACAAAGATTATAAAAATTCTGCAAATTTTCATTAAAATTTTAAATTTTTTAATCAGAATCTTAAAAAAAAATCTGGTATGCAATTTTGTAGCCCAGTGAATTCTAGTATAACGAAGGGCAAATTTCCAGTTGTTAAAAAGTCTCGTTGATTTCCGAAAGTTTTTTTGGTTGAAGGTGTTTCATGGTGTTCCCATACAAAGTATGTTCCACAATTTTCTTTTATATACATTTATAGGCTACAAAACTTCATACCAAAAATTTTTCTTAAGATTCCGATTAAATAGTTTGTACAAAGATTGAAATCAGAGTTTATTTGGTATTTGTTGTATAACCAGCTAGACTTTTATCAAAAAATATCAAACATTAAGTTAACAAAAGGCAAATGGCAAAACTGATCAAAATATCGCACTCCTATTATTTTGTGGACCACTGTATGTATGCATGAAAAAATTATAAATAACATTTCTCTTCTTCTCCTTCTTTAAAAGAAAAAAGCTTATTCAATATTCCTTGTTCGTAACCAGTGTTGCCGCGAATCTTTTTAGTGTCTACTACTTTCAAGTCCACCAGAATAAATTTTTTTAATCCCTTTTCAATAGAACATGGACCGATTTGAACTATATAACTTCGCCAACTCTAGAAATGTTATCTCCGATAAATAGGGGCCGCGGAACATTTCGCATACGCTACGCTATACCTATAAATATTTATACGTTAGAGTCTAACGCATATTCTACGCTATACATAGATATATAAGTATATAAAACCACCAGAATAAATTTTTTAAATCCCTTTTCAATAAAACATAGACCGATTTGAAGGATATAACTGCGTCAAATCCAGAAATTTTATCTACGATAAATAGGGCCTGTGGAACATTTCGCATACGCTTGGCTATACCTATAAATATATATAAGTTAGAGTCTAACGAATACTCTACGCTATACATATATATGTATATAAGTCCGCCAGAATAAATTTTTAAATCCCTTTTCAATAAAACATAAACCTATTTGAAGGATATATCTTTGTCAAATGCAGAAATTTTATCTCCGATAAATAGGGGCCGTGGAACATTTCGCATATGCTTCGCTATACCTATAAATATATATAAGTTAGAGTCTAACGAATACTCTACGCTATACATATATAAGTATATAAGTCCACCAGAATAAATTTTGTTAATCCCTTTTCAATAAAACATGGCCCGATTTGAAGGATATAGCTTCGCCAAATCTAGAAATGTTATCTCCGATAAATAGGGGCCGTGGAACATTTCGCATACGCTACTCTATACCTATAAATAATATATATACGTTAGAGTCTAACATACACTCCATACCAACAGAATACATTTTTTAATCCCTTTTCAATAAAACATGTCCCGATTTGAAGGATATAATTTCGTCAAATATAGAAATGTTATCTCCGATGAATAGGGGCCGTGGAACATTTCCCATACGCTTCGCTATACTCATAAATGTATATACGTTAGATACTAACGCATACTCTACGCTATACATCTATGTGTATATAAGTCCGCCAGAATACATTTTAAATCCCTTTTCAATGAAACATGGCCCGATTTGAAGGATATAGCTTCGTCAAATCTAGAAATGTGATCTCCGATAAATAGGGGCCGTGGAACGTTTCGCATACGCTACGCTATACCTATAAATATATATACGTTAGAGTCTAACGTACACTCCATACCAACAGAATACATTTTTAATCCCTTTTCAATAGTACATGGACCGATTTGAAGGATATAACTTCGTCAAATCTAGAAATTTTATCTCCGACAAATAGGGGCCGTGGAACATTTCGCATATGCTTCGCTATACCTATACAGTAAAACCCGCTTAAATATCTGACCAAAAATGTCAGGTTTTGAGGTACTTAAGCGGGTTGGGTACATAAAAGAACCCGCTTAAGTACCTCGATGCGGGTACTTAAGCGAACATAATTACTGTTGTAGTTACATCTTCTTGTTAACTTGCATAAATACTGGATTAACAACACTTAATGCAGTATATATGTATAGTTTAAAACCAAAATCGTAGCACTATTTAAACGCATAAAAAAGTAAAGAAATACTTAAAAATATATATACATAGTGCAATGGTATGTCATTTTTACAACAATTAAATGGTTTAAAAAGTCAAAGTTGGACATACTATTTTATACCAAATGACATTATTTGCCACTTAGGTAAGTTAATTTATTAATTTTTGAGATTTTTCAATCAATTAAAATACAGTTCATTCCCTACCAATTACCATATAAATACGGTGACCATATTAACCAACGTAAAATAAAGGACATTTTTTCAAAATGAGTTGGGAATACGTACATACAACTTGTATGATAAAAGTACCTTACCCATATCGTAATTTAAATCAGATATTTACCAGTTAATAACTACCCGATTCCGAAAAATGAAGCCAAATCATTTTCGAGTCCTTCGCCATCCTTTGCTGCCAAAATGCGTTTACCATAATTCATACTGCACGCCGAAGCCAGGACACAGTGGTTCGAAATTGGAATTTAATGTTCATAATTCACCGGAGTCTTCATTTTTCAACCAATTTTTACTAAAAAAAAAATTATTTTGGTGAACATTTTTTTATAACATTTTTTTTGTAATTCTTTCGTTTTGGGAGAACCATACAATTGTTTTCAACTAGTCTTTGTTATGCAATATTTATTAACTGGAACAGGAGAATACATTTTCTTTAAAATTGCCACTTTTTCTGCATTTTTCACTAAAAAATTTAATGTAACCAAATAAAATTTCATAAATCAGGCTCAACTGGTCTCTTGCAAATATTATAATCTTTAATAAATAAAAATGATCAAATTAAGTGACAAAAAATGAAGGCTCCAGTGAATTACGAAAACTAAATGCCAGTTTTGAGCCACTGGGCGATAGGGGGTTTATTGTTCTCCTTCAGTGGAACTGGAAACTCAGCGGGCAACACGTTCCTGAGCACAACTTTCCCTGTACTTTATAGATTGTACAAAGATTACCGATTAAATAAAAGCCCGTAAGTGGGGTGCGAAACAAGCTGACGAAGGTTTTCATTATATTTTATAAAGGACATTTTTATTTCATCATATTCTGTGTTTAAAAATTTACCTTTCAAAAATGCAGAGCTGATTTAAAGGACAGTTCAAGGAATAAAGGACAAAAGGCTTCCTTTATTTTGAAAAAAGTTATAAAGGACAGAGGTTAAAATAAAGGACTGTCCTTTAAAATAAAGGACGGATGTTCACCGTACATATAAACCTAAGCTTAAGATTTTGTAGAACACTTAAAAAGAATTCATTATGATTTTCGAACTTTTGTATTTTTTGTAGTATACAGTTTTATAGCCCATTCAATTATGGTGTAATAATGTGCAAGTTTCAAGTCGCTAAAAATTGCCTTCGATTTTTTAGAATTTTTTTAGCGAAGGTGTATAGCGCTGCTACTGAGTTTCAGAATACGTAAATATTTTAAGGAATTTTAAAAGAGCACTTAAAAGGGGAAAATTCTAAGTAAAATTGTAAATGGGGCACGAAAAATTTAGGTACTTCGGCGGGTTGGGTAAATAAGCGGGGAGGTATCTAAGAGAGGGATTTTCTTCAGATTATATTAAAAAATTCACGGTGTTCAAAAATGTTGGTTACTTAAGCGGGTTAGGTACTTAAGCGGGGGGGGGGGGCTTAAGCGGGTTTCACTGTAATTACTCAGATATTATTGGGGAATATTCCTTTAATTAAATACCTGTCTTGGACAGCTAAAATGCGCCTAGCGCCCGAAATTATGCTTCCGAAAAGAGACTACTGATCGTTTTAAGCATTGCCATAGGTTCTCGTTACCAGGAAATTTCTGGGGAATTCAAAATGGCGGTCACCACTTTCGAGGTTTTATTATATTATTCCTCGCAAACTCGCAAGAAANTATTTTTTAAATCCCTTTTCAATAAAGCATGGAGCGATTTGAAGCATATAACTTCGTTTCTTCCAATGATTTAAAATTATCTTGTGAGGAATGCTTACATCCAATTTTGAATAATAGCTTTCATCATAAGGCGATCTTTGTTAGAATAAATTTCTACACATTTCAAAATAATGAGACCAATCTTTTAGAAGAGCGTGACTACCTTATGGCGGATTACGTAGCGTTAAATAATTTTGAGCTCCATTGACTGGGCGTTTCTAAACACCTCTAATTGTCCAACCGTTTGTTATGACATTTTACGCGAGAATCTGAATTCGGCTATCTCCCGCTATGTTCCTTTGAAAATACCCATAACCCGAAATAAACCACCTTGGTTTAACTCTAAACTCTGCAATTTAAAGAACATAAAAAATAAAGCTTTAAAGAAATTTAAGAAAAGTAATTCAAATGCAAATCGTCTAAATTTCTATCGCTTGAGAAAGGATTTTGAATTTTTCTTGGCCTCCATAGTTTTTTATTTAGACATTATATGTATACTGTTGAAGCCAACCTCAAATCTAATCCATCAAGTTTCTGGCACTTTATCGANGATGCATATCGTCTAAATTTCTATCGCTGGAGAAAGGATTTTGACTGCCTCCATAGTTTTTTATTTAGACATTATATGTATACTGTTGAAGCCAACCTCAAATCTAATCCATCAAGTTTCTGGCACTTTATCGACTCTAAAAGGAAAACAAATGGATTCCCCACCAGTTTGTGGGCGTATGATGGCGTTACCTCCACAAATGCATTAGACTCATGTGCTTCATTCGCTAAATTTTTCCAGAAAGTTTATGAGAACCAAGCCACTTTTTTAACCCCAGCATTTACATCTACACGTTTGCCTACAATCACATCTTTCACTGTGGCAGAGGAAGCTGTTCTGTTAGCAATTTCATCACTGAATTCGAGCTCAAAGTCAGACTCTGAAGGCTTCTCGCAGCTATTTTTTTTAAAAATTGCTCCAACGCAATAGTCTTTCCTATTACCCTACTATTTCAAGAATGTCTTAGTAAAGGAGTTTTTTTAAGCCAATGGAAGGTATGTACCATTGTTCCAGTTTTCAAATCCGGTGATCGTAATGACGTCTGTAACTACAGACCCATAGTTAAGCAGAGCACTCTAGCTAAGTTGTTTGACCATATAATTCAGGTTAAATTGTTTGATCATGCAAATAGTGTGATATCTAAATGCCAACATGGATTCTTTCCGGGCAGATCAACCTGTACAAATTTAGCCATATTATCAAATCACGTAATTAATGCATTTGAAAGTCGCGCGCAATTGGTTTGATAAAGTAAACCACTTTGTCGAGGACATGAGCGCCAATTTAATAGAATTTGACTAATCCTTATATGTCTTTTTTCATTTTTTCATATTATGCGTGCGGCCGGCAACTATGTCATTTATATTATTGTGAATTAATTTGGAATTTGGAAAATTGGATTGCCTTGTTGTAAGCGGTGTCATGGGGTGATCTGTGCCCGCAATTAAGAAAGTTAAGTACTTCTTATTCAACTACCGCCGTGGCCGCATCGCACTCTTTTTATAACTATCCTCTTAATAAGCCACTCGGGCTAAAAAATTGAATTCACTTGTCTAAATTTTCTTGAATAAAGTTTTGAATTGTTTGAATTGTATAGATCAAAATCCCATCGGTTTTTATTTTTTGTGGATTTCGTCAATTGGCGCACCCTGCGCTAGCATAATTACTCCCTCAAATAGAAACATGGTCCTTTGTCGCTGAAAAGGCAGCCCGTGACCTAGCGAACAAAAAAAACCAAAACCTACTCTAAGCGGTTCCCGGAAAGTACATATATAGACGGTGATTAAAATTACCCGAACGTGAACAAAAAGCTTTGAAACAAAAAGAAAGTTATTAAAAGTGAAAAGAAAATAAAATAAAATAATAAATAACTTTTTACCCCAAAAAATATGAAAAAAAGCACAAACAAAAATAATTGCAAATTATAAAATAGCGGCACCGGTAAAATCAAAACATCAGGGTGGTACGGAATCCAAAGAAAAACGAACATTAATGTGCGCACGATAAAAAAAAAACACGAAATTAACTACATATACATATACTCAAAAGAAAAGTGCAAATACCCGAAAAGAGAAAATATACATAAAAAACCCTAACCGGTAGAAGAAGGTCTATAGTACAGTCACAACAAAATAAGGTGGTATAATTCTAGAAAGTAAGTGAACGAGTTCCTACTCAAGAGTGCATGACTTAGCGGAATGTAAATACATATGTACTTGTGTATAGTGTTCAGTTAACATTATAAATCGACGAACTCACGCCAATTCCCCAGCTTTTACATATATATTTACCAATACGAGTATATACATGTACATATGCATCTGTAACAAGTAAAAAAGGCTAAATTCGGGCGAGCCCAAATTTTATATACCCTCGCAATATTATTTATATACATAGATTAAAAGTAATATGTTGCATATTAGGTGGGCGTGTTTTTTTTTGGTGAGCCGAAAAGCAATGAAGTCAATTAATGAATGTGAATGTGATTTTTTAGTACATATATTAAATCATAAGTGAACGGTTCCACGACCATTGTAAAAAATTTTTTAGCAATAAAAGTTTTGCTAAGAGATCACTTTACATATTATTTTTAGACAGGTACATTTCAGGAGCTACTGAAATAATTAATGTTTCGAGTTTTCATGTACACATGTAAGTGGCCAATGCGACGTCCACTTTGCAAAAAGGTATAAACCAATTTGCAATTTTGTTTCAAAAT
>NW_016160528.1:13245-17424 GCF_001687245.7 Rhagoletis zephyria | reverse complement strand
TCATCGCGAAGATGATTTAAAACATTTTCGAGCTCTCGTTGATCAAAAACATCATACTTTCTTCGATTTTCCTCTATTGAAACATGATTTTCTACACAAGTTTGTTCGTTATCATTTTCAATGAGGCCCCGATGTTCATCACGCCATGGATGGTAAAGCATTACCATTTCCCTGAAGTAATCACTTCTGGCGGTATCGGGGCTAAATATTCTGGACCTGATGACACATGGCTTGGTACGTCTTTTAACGAAACCACTACCGTCTCTCAGAGGAAGAGCATTCCCATGCCCAAGGAAGTCGTCAGCCTCCCTACCATCTTCATCATCATCACTACCTGCTATCCTTATGGCTGACTTTACATATGTATAAAGAGATGCAAAATCAGCTAAGCATACGGTCTCTAATTGAGTGGGTCGCTCAACATAATGCTCTAAAATTCCAGAAACAAATATGTCGGTCGAGTTCGAAGGAAGATTCTGAAGTTGCGCTCTAGGTTTTACCATCCGCACTCGTTCTTCAGGACGAGAGGTATTTATAAAGACTTCCGCATTGCTCGCTTCCGATAGATGAAGTCCAATACTGCAATAAACTGCTTCTTTGGCGGGTATTTCTGTGCCAGAAATAAATTTGTGTCCTATATGCTGAAGTTTTTGCTTAATAGTATAGTTACCGGCATTCACTTCTGATATTGCTTCATTTTAGAGCCTAGAAATCCCTCTATTTGATTTGTTTATATAGTTAATAATATATGAACAGCAGGCATATGCATCCAATATAAACTGGATATCCATATTGGCTTTATGTAGTTCTAAAATAATGGGGTTGTATGCGTTAATGAATCGATCTTCTAGTTTTCTCTTCAAAAAGATNGATCTTCTAGTTTTCTCTCCAAAAAGATTTTTGGTTTTGCTAAACTCGACCTTAGCGCAAGCAAGTAATCATCGAATGAAATATTTATTCTTTGGTCTGTGAGAAAACTTTCAAAATTATTTAAGTTGGAAACATCAGCCGAAAGAAGATTGGAATTCAAAAAGTTTTGTATTTTGAAGTAGTTTTCCCTATGCACTTCCAAGTTTTCTACGTTTTCTGACAAAGGTAATAAAATTTGGGTGGAAGGCATAGGTGGGTAAGGAATACCAAATCGGCAAACCTGTTGTCCCCTTATTTCTCTTGTACAGGAACGACTATGGTTATGCTTTTGATATCCAAGATAGTTTTCCAAGTGGCTTACGGAACCATCCGTGGAAATANTTCAAAATTATTTAAGTTGGAAACATCAGCCGAAAGAATATTGGAATTCAAAAAGTTTTGTATTTTGAAGTAGTTTTCCCTATGCACTTCCAAGTTTTCTACGTTTTCTGACAAAGGTAATAAAATTTGGGTGGAAGGCATAGGTGGGTAAGGAATACCAAATCGGCAAACCTGTTGTCCCCTTATTTCTCTTGTACAGGAACGACTATGGTTATGCTTTTGATATCCAAGATAGTTTTCCAAGTGGCTTACGGAACCATCCGTGGAAATATACTTATCAATGAAACTAATAGCATCCGGAAAAGTAAGAGGATTTTGTAGGCGTTAATAAGCCAAAACATTCCATGTATGTGAGGGGAACCTCTTTGTTGGAATTCAACTCTCCAATAGAAATTCTTAACAGAATGTTCGTCAAAGATGCCCCCGCTTGTTTTGAAAATTTTAAGCATTTGACGGAAACGATAGTCAAAATACCTAGCACAGGTGACAGCATCTGAACGGATAAGACGATATCGCTCTTGAGTTGACAAATTATTGGCGTCTTCCTCAGAGATTTCTNTTGTTGGAATTCAACTCTCCAATAGAAATTCTTAACATAATGTTCCTCAAAGATGCCCCCGCTTGTTTTGAAAATTTTAAGCCTTTGACGGAAACGATAGTCAAAATACCTAGCACAGGTGACAGCATCTGAACGGCTAAGACGATATCGCTCTTGAGTTGACAAATTATTGGCGACTTCCTCCGAGATTTCTCTGTCGTCGACTGTTTTAGCTAAAATCACTAATAGCTCCAGCCACTGGGACTCAGCAGCTGATAGAGTAATAAAGAAGGTAGGGAGACCAAATTGGCGAATCATGGCAATAGCCTTTTGATCTCCGCCTCCCAGTGCGCAGGAGAAGATCTGACACCTTTCAGAACCTTATAGCCATCATCATGCTGAATCAAGCTTTGAACAAAGTTATCATTTAAAAGATTTTGAGCTGTGACTTTGTTACGACCGGCAAATTTTCGAGGGCAAACTGACGTGTTGTTCTTAATTTGCAATAATTCTAGCTTTTTGTAGTCGTAAAATAACTTAGGTAAGGTGCAAGCCCTTCTGTCATACCGGCGGATTTCAGATCGTACAATCGTACGTCTCTGTACAAGTGCGCTTTTGCCCAGCATAAATTGTAGCGAATGACAATTCTTCTGAGTCATTATCTTGTATTATATCAAGAGGCCTTTGGCCCTCGCCGGGAGCTATCACCAGACGGTTAATGTCAAAGTTCTCTACAGGAACATTATCAAGAAAAGTTTCTTGGCCACCAACATTAGGCTCTTCAACAACAGGTTCAACGGGTGGGTGAACATTGGAGGATATATTATGGGAAATAACTTGTTCCCTATAAATATTTTCAATCAACGGAGCATCTTCGACAGACGCAATAAAAGGGACTTCCTCTTGGTTAGAAAGTTCGAAATCCAATTTTCGTTGACTTCAATATTGTGCTTACGGTACAAAGGGGTGTTAACTAAAAACCGCAAAGCTTCCATAATTTTTGCAGGTCGTATGGTATCCGTCATATAATCGTGACTGTATTCCATACGCCTTCTCAAATGAATTTGAATGACATGTGTTTGATCAAACGATCGAGGAAGACATGTCACAATGTCATTCACGGAAATAGGGACATTTACAACAGCACCTTTTAGTGAACCTTGCCCTTGATACCCTAATGGGCGAATCGTCATGAATGATAACCTGGGCATAATAAGACGCTCTTCAATAGGTGTTAGATTCTTCAGGCAATCAGGTATTTCTGGAAAATCTAGTCCATTAGCGAGACATAACTTTGGACCTTTTTATTCAATATTGCATTTCTGCAAGTCACATAAAAATTAAAATTTCCATTTTCGGAGGGGAATTTATCCGAAAGATAGAAGGCTGATGCAACATTCGGGTGGCTTTGGGAAACTAAATTGAAGTTTAATTGGCGTACTTGGTGTGGAAACCATAAACCCCCACAGGAAATACAAACTATTGTTGGCCCTTTTTAATGCTTTGTAAATAAGTGCGTCTGAAGTTATTAAAGCCTGCACCATTTTCAGAATCTTCATTATCAGCATTACTATCACGTATTGATCGAATTCGCTCTGACTGCCTCTCATTTTCAACTTGTCTATTTTCTATGTCAACTCTATGAATACGTACTCGACATTGAATTCGCCGTCTCAAATCAGACGTTTCATCCCGATTTTCTCTTCTTTTGAGTCGGCGACGTTCAGTTTCCCGAATACGCTCATTTTCCCTACGTCCAGCATCTANTCGACATTGAATTCGCCGTCTCAAATCAGACGTTTCATCCCGATTTTCTGTTCTTTTGTGTCGGCGACGTTCAGTTTCCCGAATACGCTCATTTTCCCTACGTCCAGCATCTAATCGAGCTTGGTATCTTTGGGTACGATCACGTAATCGTTCCAAATGTCTGTATTCACTTCTGCTGCGCAGGACTCTGCGAGCTTCAGTATTGCTGGATTGCTCCACAGACCGAGTTACTGAATTTTCGCGTCGAGACCTATGCTGTAGGGTATTCCTGCTTTGCTCTACAGTACGAATTACGGAATTTTCACGGCGATTTCTATGTTGTATCGTATTTATAATTTGCTCAAAAGACCGAATCTGAGGATTCTCTCTACGAGACCTATGCTCTTGGGTATTCCTCACCTGCTCAACAGAGCGAATTGCAGAGTTTTGGCGGCGATATCTATGTCCCTGGGTATTCCTCTCTTGCTCGGCAGAGCGAATTTGAGAGCTTTCGCGGCGAGATCTATGCTGTCGGGTATTCCTCATCTGCTCAGCAGAGCGAATCTGAGAATTTTCTCGACGAGATCTATATGCCTGGGTATTCCTCACCTGCTCAGCAGAGCGAATTTCGGAGCTCTCTCGGC
>NW_016160528.1:3701-13111 GCF_001687245.7 Rhagoletis zephyria | reverse complement strand
TGCTCAGCAGAGCGAATTTGAGAATTTTCTCGACGAGATCTATGTGCCTGGGTATTCCTTACTTGCTCAGTAGAACGAAACTCAAGATTTCCTCAACGACATCTGCGTTGCATCGTATTCAAAGTTGCTCAGCAGATCGGTTTATCGGATCTAATCGGCGTCTAGAGCGATTTTCTGTATCTTGGGACTGCTCATTGAACCTATTTTCAGAATCTTCGCGAATAATTTGCATTCTCCTTCTATTCTCAGTGCGTCGCAATAAAAGAGATTTCCTACTTAACCTTGGCATGATTGTCTTGTATACACTTATTGTAAAATTAATATAAATTATGTATAATAATTAAAATTATAAAATATTTACGAAAATTCTCTGACGGTGATATGTTCAGCTCGTCTGGTTTTCCGTCCGCTCCAAGTAGTTCTTCTTCTTTCCCTCTCTGGATATCCTGGATTGTAGTATATATTGAAGTTGTTGAATTTGATGCTTCTATGTTCTTCGCAATTAAACACTTGTTGGATTTTGTTTTGAAGTTTTCATAAAATCTTCTATTTTTTCACCCAATATTAAACTGATTTTGCAGTTTTGAAAAAAACGCGTTCAGTTTTACGTATTATTTCTACAAGAACTTGATGGCGTAAGTGTCAAAATATNAGTCCGATTTTAAAAGTTTTCGGCCATTTGGTATGCTGTACCAAGGCCAACAACTGTGCCAAGTTTGGAAGATATTGGTGTAGCGGTTACCAAGATATACACATGTCACCATAAATGGGCGTGGCTACGTGGCTCGAGTTATCGTGTGCACAGACGGACGGACGGACGGACGTACAGACAGTCACCGCTTAATCGATTTCTCTTTTCATTCTGATCATTTATGTATACATTTCTCCATATCTATCTCGATTTGTTTTGCCTGTTACAAACAACCGTTATGTGAACAAAGTTATAATACCCTTGTGCACAAGTGCGCTCGGGTATAAAAATACATACATATTAATATGAGCGATTATGAATTCCAATATTTTCCCTAACTCTCCACATTAAAATTTAAAAGAAAGAGACACAATTCCGCTAAGCCATATAAATAACTTACATCAATATTTAAATACACATTGCAGTTATATAAATCCAGATTCTTACCCACTCACTTGCATACATATTTATTATCTAATTACCCGCTAGCATATTCGCTTAGCAACGACATTTGCTAATTGCTGGAAACATACATACATATATTGCACTTAGATGCGCTAAGGTAATATAGATCCACCAGAAATACACATTACCGTGCGGCTAAACATAAACGAAAAAGTAAAACATATATTCATGTACATATAGATATATAGTTACATAAAAAAAAAAATAATATAGCACCCCCACTCCAGGTTCGGTAGCCGAATATTGTACTCAATTCAATTCTTACTCGCATTTAAGTTTATATACATACATATGTACATAAGTAAACCAAAATTCATATACATATACAAGTAAATATATGAATATAAGCTTTACCCCTTTTCTCGCTCTCGCACACTATACAGCACTTTAGCTGAGACAGTACAGTGTCGCAAAATAGTATCCGGATACAGTGGGACAAATAAATAAGTACACACATAAAAAATAGATATATAAAGACAGATAAAATTAAACTAAAGTACTATAAATAAAAAAGAAACAAATTAAATTTAATAGATTCAAATATTGCGTTTCGTAAATTCCACCCTTTCTCTCACTTCCTATTAGTTGCTCATAATGGAACCTTTCTCACATACTCTTTCTTCAAATGCACTCTATAAAGATTTTATGTTTGAAAGCCATTGATTGGATTTATTTTGCCAAAGGTGGTCATCTAATCCAAAAACAAACCTCTCCGAGACGCTTTTGAAAGTAAAAATGAGTCTCTTAGAAAAAAACTGGGAAAGTCTTACGGCTTTATGGAAACAACTTTCCCAGTCATCACATTTTCCAGTAATCAGTTATTCAATTACTCTAAATTATAAAAACTGCTCAACCCTATACCAGCAATGTAAAGCCGAAATGGTGAAGACTTTGGAGTTCCTCAAAAACAACGCAGCAGCACTAAAGGTACCAAATAATACTCCTCAACCGGCAAAAGCTGCAAATTTCGATGAAGGTCTCGTTAAAATACAGTCCACTACTCAGGTGTCTCCCCTATAGACACAACTGGAAAATCCCCCACACCAAGTTCCACTCCAAGGAACAAAGACAGCATAGAATCCTCCAATGATTCCCTCAAATGCTCTAAAATAAAAATTACTCCCACTCTATATCTACCTAAAAATTTATCAGAGACGGTAGCCTCCGGCCCGGCAGGGGCTCTATCGCCAATGAAAACTCAGAATAGTCAGTTACTCGACGGAAGCCCAAATTCAACTCTCAACCCCGCAGACGTTGAAGAATGCTTAAAGTTTGGTAAAACCGCGTCAGCTCCACGACATAGGTCCCCATTGCCAACATTACTCTCTTACCCCAAATCATGGTTATATACAAAGACTACTCTCATCAGCAGCAACCAAATTCTACGCCTGTTATCTATTTCGAGGACGGTATAAGACGAGGCGTTGATGGATCTGGCGAGATTTCTCGGTTGTCACCTCCTTCAACTGAATCAATCTCCTCTTCAGCAGTGCCAACCTGGCACAGTTCGGAGCCCGTTACGAACTCTCATGAATCTACTTGTGCTTTAACCCCGAAAACATTCGGCTTGCGATTCCCAGCACTAAGCCCAACGTCAACTTCGATGCAGCCCGACTCAGATGACACCTCGACGACCGTTTTGATTCCGTATATCGGTGGTCACTATCATCACCAGCCACATTCGCCGGAAAAGTCATCGTCAACTGGTTACTTGAGGATCAGTCTCACTTTATACCCCGAACATCCCAAAGGTGGGGTCACCCGATCCACTCTAAAGGCACGCCAACAGCAGAATATTAATAGGAATATCTCAGTACCTTAAGACTTAGTGAATGACAAGCGATTCACCCTGAATGAGCGGAAGCTATACTCCACGATTAGCGGTCTTACTCCTTTGCCCGAAGCATATCCCACAACTAAACCTCGAACCTACCAGCGATTATATACGCCTTCTACAAGCTCACTCATACTTTTACGCAATAACTCTACCAAACGCATATATAGTTCAATTCACTTCACTTATGTTTCCTAACTAATTCATTTTACGACTCTCTTTCACAGGCTAACTAAGATGTTTCGCCATTCCAGTCGTGTCTCTCCTCTCCTCTTTTCCAAGGATCTCGGATCAGGCCGCCGGAAGACCAGACGTACCCACTATACAATGTTTCACCACTCCACCTCGCCGCATCTGAACGCCACCGCCGAGATGATTCACCCACTACCAGCCATAGACGAACAGCGCTCCCCAACTGTATAACCAACCTACAGGACTCACTTTTCCTCGCACCGGTGCAGGCGGGCCGGCATGTTGAGGACATGAGCCTCAATCTCTTAGAATAGTTTAAATCCTTTTTATTAATCTGCGTGCGGCTGGCAACTCTTTGTGCACACTTTTGTGAATTAAATGAATTGATTTCTTTTAGTTGTCGTTGTAGCTGTAAATATATACATAATAAAATAGTTAGTTGCTCTCTAATCATCGCCGCCGCCACACCGCATATCTGATTCTGTGTGTATTGAAGTGAAAATCCTAATAAATTACATGAACTCTGTTTTTATTTCCACCACAACCCTCAGTGTCTTATTTATTAACTCCCTCAGGCGCACCCAGCGCTCTCTATTTAACCTACTCTAAGGTTAAATACACTTCATTCTCTTGAAGAAGCTTGAGTCCTATGGTGTTAGTGGTAAATTACTTGATTTCTTCTCACTAACTGCGCCTTTGAGGCACATTTTTAACATGTCTCTATCTGCTGGAGTTTTCCTCGATGACTGGAAATTGACTTTTATTACGCCAATTCTTAAATGTGGTAATAAAAATTGTATTGAGAATTATAGGCCGATATCTAAGCTTACCACTGTCTCAAAACTGTTTGAGTCCATAGTTAAAGATAAAATTTACTTTGCTGTTAAACATTTATTATGTCCCAACCAACAAGGCTTCGTGTCGGGTAGATCTACGTTAACCAATTTAGCTGCTTTTACAGAGGACTGTTTGGAAACCTTTCAAAAGGGATTCCAAATTGACGCTATATATACCGATTTGTCTAAGGCTTTTGACAGGGTGCCTCATCGAATATTGATAGCTAAACTTGAAGGCCTGGGCTTTCATTCAGAGTTTCTGAAGTGGATCACACCATATCTGTATAATAGACGCTGTGTTGTTCGTTTTGATAATGTATCGTCTTATTCTTTTCTCTCCTCCTCTGGTGTTCCCCAGGGTACTGTCTTAGGTCCGTTATTATTTGTTATCTTTATTAATGATATATCTTCCTGTTTCTCAAAGTGTAAGTTTCTTCTATATGCGGATGACCTGAAGATATACTATGAAATTAAAAATATAGAAGACTCATTGATTCTCCAGGGTGAGCTTGATAATTTGTACTGTTGGTGTGCGCGTAATCGTTTGTCCCTCAATATTGGTAAATGTCATTGTATTGGTAAATGTCTTTTGCAAAAGTTATTAGTATTGTTCCAACCTCTTACTGTTTTTCGAATGTCCCGCTAAAATCAATTACTGATTTTGAAGACTTGGGTGTTTATTTTGACTCCAAGCTCACCTTCACCACCCACATAAACTTTATTGTTTCTAAATCATTCGCGATGTTGGCCTTTATTTGTCGCAACTGCTCGTCATTTTCCGATCCTGATACTCTCAAACTGTTGTATTCGTCTTTAGTTCGGTCGAGGTTAGAATACGCTGTATTTGTTTGGAGACCTTTTCATACAGTTCATGTGATCAGATTGGAGTCTGTTCAGAGGGCTTTTATACGCTTTGCTTTGCGTTCGTTGAAATTTGTAGACCCTATTCCGTCCTATCGTTCTCGTTGTTTGTTGATAAATCTCATGTCCTTAGAGTCCAGGCGTACTCTGTTATCGGTGTGCTTTGTCTTTGACATAATTGCAGGCTCTATAGATTGCTCGCACCTCCTTATGAAAATTCGTTTTAATGTTCCCTGACGTATTCTTCGTTGTAATGAATTGTTTTTTGTGGGTGTTGTTAAAACTGTTTATGGTATGAATGCTCCTTTAAGGAGGACTCTCTCCCAATTTAATGCTTATTCTTCATCTTTAGACTTCGATTTTTCTTACTCAAAGTTTACTTTTAAGAATTTACTCATAAGGCACTTGTCATAAGGGTTTCCCTTATTCTATGTATATATTTGTCATATAGTCTGTAAGCGTCCTGTTTGTTGATAATAATAATAAATAAATAAATAAACAAATAAATAAATAAATAGCTGCGCATTATCCAGATGCAATGAAATGAAAGATTTGGGTGTTATCTTTGATCCGAAACTTACTTTCTCGAAGCATATAGACTATATTGTATCCAAAGCTTTTGCAATGCTAAGGTTTATAAGAAGAAATACCAGAGAGTTTAAGGATCCATTTACTTTGAAATCTCTCTATATTTCACTAGTCCGGAGTCGCCTTGAATATTGTTCTCTAATATGGAGACCCTATACATACATTCAAATAGAATAGAACGCGTTCAAAAGGTATTCACAAAGATCGCTTTGTGCAAGTTATCGTGGCATAGTTTCCTCTCCTCTTATATTGTTTGAATGTGCAACGCACTCTACCAATTATGGTGAAAATTAACCAATTTCTAGATGTGTTAGGCTTATTAAATAAAAGTAAATTAAATTTGTTTATGCAATTTAATTAATTATTTTAATAGTTCTAATTACCCTGTAAGAATTGAATTATGTAGACTGTAAATAAATAAATAAATAAATAAATAAAATCTAGAAATGCTATCTCCGATAAATATACGCCGTGTAACATTTCGCATACGCTACGCTATACCTACAAATATATATACGTTAGAGTCTAACGCATACTCTACGCTATACATATATACATAAGTATATAAGTCCACCAGAAACATTTTTTTTAATCCCTTTTCAATAAAACATGGAGCGATTTGAAGGATATAACTTCGTCAAATCTAGAAATGTTATCTCCGATAAATAGGGGTCGTGGAACATTTCGCATTCGCTTCGCTATACCTATAAATATATATACGTTAGAGTCTAACGCATATTCTACGCTATACATCTATATGTATATAAGCCCGCCAGAAGAAATTGTTTAAATCCCTTTTCAATAAAACTTAGACCGATTTGAACAGAAATTTTATCTCCGATAAAGAGGGGCCGTGGAACATTTCGCATACGCTTCGCTATACCTATAAATATATGTACGTTAGAGTCTAACGCATACTCTACGCTATACATCTATATGTATATAAGTCCGCCAGAATAAATTTCTTAAATCCCTTTTCAAAGAAACATAGACCGATTTGAACAGAAATTTTATCTCCGATTAATAGGGGCCGTAGAACATTTCGCATACGCTACGCTATACCTATAAATATATATACGTTAAAGTCTAACGCATACTCTACGCAATACATCTTTATGTATTTATATAAGTCCGCCTGAATACATTTTTTAAATCCCTTATGAGCCATACTTTTTAGCTTTATCGTACTAAAAATCTTGTTCCATTATTAATATTAGCTGGATTAAGCTAACGATAGAATTTTTAAATTAAAATTAGTCTACTATGGTACATTCCGTTTACCTTCCTATTCGCTTAGCTGTTTTAGTATAGCTGCACTTTTCCGGTAGAATGCTTATTTCAGAAGCAGTTTTACTCATTACACATGAAAATGTTTCGTTAACAGAATCGCGGTATTAATAAAATGATTTAATCCTTCCATTTCCAAATGGTCTAAAAGCCGTAAGGTTTCAAAAAAACACAGTTTTAAATATCGGAGTGGTCTAATAGTTGAATACATACAAACACATTTATATATACTTTATTCTAAACAACTCCCATACTTATGTCTGCATACCAAATTTCAGGTTCATGTGACTTATAGCTCCCAATTTATGGCTGCTAAAAAATTCCACGCTTATGGGATGTGACACGCACCCTTTTACAAACCCATTTATATATATCTAACTAAAACCACCTACCATGACTTATGGTTTTGAAATTATAGCCGATAAAAACTTCCACGCCTATGGGATGTGCCACGCTTCCTTTTAAAAACTCATTTATATACATCTTTTAGTTAGCGCCTACCATATCTATACCTGCATACCAAATTTTAAGCTCGTGGGGCTTATGGTTCCCAAGTTATAGCTGATAAAAATTTCCACGAATATGGGATGTGCCACGATCCCTTTCACAAAATCATTTATATATACCTTACTATACGCCCCTGCTGTAGATATGCATGCATACCAAATTTCAAGTTCATGTGACTTACGGTTCCGAAGTTATAGCTGATAAAAAATTTTATGCCTATGGGAGGTGCCACGCTCCCTTGTCGAATCCCAATTTTTTTCTCCCTTTCATAGGCCCAGGTGTCATGGTAATACTCTGTACAATTTTTGTTCGATTCTGTCCGCCCGTTTAAGCTGCAACCTCCACAAATATATAGTAGATATCTACTTTCTCTTAGCGTAAAATAATATTTGGGGATATCTCGGACACAGGGCCACCTGTCGTGTAATTTTTTAGTCCAAATATTCCTTTTCAATTGGCTAACAAATGTTCTTAATATGAGCCAAATCTGCAACTAAATGCACTTTTTAGGAATATCCCGGCCCCATCGCCACCTAGCGGTTAAATTTTTAGACGGAATACCTTCAAGGTACCAACATATGTGCCAAATATGATAACAAATTTTATGCCTATGGGAGGTGCCACGCTCCCTTGTCGAATCCCAATTTTTTTCTCCCTTTCATAGGCCCAGGTGTCATGGTAATACTCTGTACAATTTCTGTTCGATTCTATGAAATTGTGAAATCAGAAGGTCCGAAAAAGGACTTTTTACAGAATTGAAATCGGTTCAGCCGTTTGGTCAGACATCGCCGTCATATGGAAAACATTTCGTTTTTATATATATGTATACTAGCAGACCCGGCGAACTTCGTCCCGCACAAAATAAATTTTTTGTACATGGTCATAAATTTGGGTTTAAGTTTTAAACCGTGCTGGGACTACTGCCTTTTTTAATCTTTTATAGTCTACTTTTTAAACCAGTCAATAGTTTTAAGCAATTTTTAATATATTGTGGTTTAAATTTTAGTCCAAAAAGTTCGTGGTTTAAAAATCAAACCAAAATGTTTTAATTCTAGTTTCTAGGTTTCATATATAGAAAATTTGGTTTAAAATCTAAACCGAAATAGAAAATGTTTGCACACAGCGAAATGTGGTGTTGATTCAAACTCAACATATGAAAGCACATTTACATGCGTGGCTGTAGCTGAATGTGCAAAGCTGCTTGATACAATTGGTTGCTACTAAGGCTGTCCGGGTTCAATCCCCATCAGACGGAGCATGAAATTTTATTTTTATTTTTTATTCTTAATTATGAAAATGTTTGGGTTTAAAATTTAAACCGAACTGTTTAAATTCTAAACCCAACATATGTGCCCTCTTTTTTTAAATTTTGTATTATTTGAATTTATGTAGTTTGGTCACATATGTAGTCCAAAAAGTTTAAAATTAAAACCGAAATTTTTAACCGTGTATTGAAACTTTTTGGTCTAACATTTTCACCAAGAGTTCACGTTCATGATTTTTAGTGACGCATTTGTCTTCTAATATTACGGTTTGGTGGTTGTCAGAAGGCATATTTGCCGTCTTAAATAACTTAGCAAAACTGTACATGCATACAAAGATACGTAATAGTTTCAGTGCGTTTGAAAGGCGCCACGCCCCCTTTTCAAATAACCCCAATTTTCTTTAAGAGCATAGGATTGATTTCATATATATCTATACCCTTTTCGAGTAATTTACCACGTCCCTTTTTCCAATAGCCCCAACTTTTCTTCATGACCAGTCGCGTTTTATATATCTTGTACATACCAAGTTCCAGTACTCTTCCATGAACACATTCAGAGATATGCAGTATGAAAAATTCGATGTGTATGGGAAGTGCCACGCCTCCTTTTCCGATAACCACAATTTATCTCCATGAGTATGCGATTGCTTTCATATATCTCCATACCAAGTTCGAGACCTCTTCCATGAACATTTTCCGGGATATGCAGTATGAAAAATTCGGTTTGTATGGGAGGTGCCACGTAAACTTTTCCAATAACCGCAATTTTTATCCATTAATATGCAAATGCTTTCATATATCTCCATACCATATTCGAGTAGTCTACCATGAACACTTCCAGAGATGTGCAATATGAAAAATTCGGTTTGTATGGGAGGTACCACG
>NW_016160528.1:0-3581 GCF_001687245.7 Rhagoletis zephyria | reverse complement strand
TCCATACCATATTCGAGTAGTCTACCATGAACACTTCCAGAGATCTGCAATATGAAAAATTCGGTTTGTATGCTACGCCCCCTGCACCTAGCGATATGAAATATACTTTACATCCGATTCTTATACCTACTATATATAACACAAAATTGCATAAAGATCGAGCCGTTTAGGAAGAGTTAGATTTTTATATGTATATTAGATAAGCACGATGCGAGAAGCATAGAAAAAATTTCGATGAAAAAAAAAAGATTTTCTCGGGTTCACAACTATCCTATCTTTTAAGTTGGAACCAACAATACACACCCACAAAATTTCATTGAAATCGGTTAAGCGGTATCGGAGATAAGCGTAAACGAACACAGTGACACGGGATATTTATATATTAAGATACCCTACTATGAGCACCTACCATAGATACGTTTGCGTACCAAATTTCAATTTCATTTGACTTATGGTTTTGAAATTATAGCTGATCAANGTACCGTAAAAACACTTAACAATACTCGTTAAAGCAATTACAACGCTTCACAAACCTTGTTAACACAATTAAACTTATAGCTTGCTTATTCGCAACTCACTTTACTTGTAGCTTGCTGACTTGTAACTCTCCAACTCCGCTGTGTCTTGGCTCTTATATACCTCCTGCGCTCGCACTCATGGCAACTATCGAACGTTCTGAAGTTCATCGCTCATTCTATTTCTCTCGCTGTTCGCATTGTTCATCCAACTTGACGTTTCTCTTTGTGGAACAGTCTACGTCATTCCTCGAACATTCTGCCTATTTCTCGTTGTTCGCTTTGTGTTGCCGCAGTATTCGCCACAATATATTAACCCTGGCATTCAGTTCGCGGTCAATAGTCACTTATAGTGACTTTTGGTGGTGAACTTGGATTTTGAGACTATTTGGTATTCAGTACGCTGTCNCTGCAATATGAAAAATTCGGTTTGTATGCTACGCCCCCTGCACCTAGCGATATGAAATATACTTTACATCCGATTCTTATACCTACTATATATAACACAAAATTGCATAAAGATCGAGCCGTTTAGGAAGAGTTAGATTTTTATATGTATATTAGATAAGCACGATGCGAGAAGCATAGAAAAAATTTCGATGAAAAAAAAAAGATTTTCTCGGGTTCACAACTATCCTATCTTTTAAGTTGGAACCAACAATACACACCCACAAAATTTCATTGAAATCGGTTAAGCGGTATCGGAGACTAGCGTAAACAACACAGTGACACGGGATATTTATATTGTTACGATTATCCTCGAAACCTTGAGGGATTTCCCAAATATCTCCGGCTCCTATCGATGGATTGTTAAATAAATGCTCACGATGACCAAATTGTAGTATAATTAACTTTATTGTACAACAAACAATTTACAATACTTGCTAGTACCGTAAAAACACTTAACAATACTCGTTAAAGCAATTACAACGCTTCACAAACCTTGTTAACACAATTAAACTTATAGCTTGCTTATTCGCAACTCACTTTACTTGTAGCTTGCTGACTTGTAACTCTCCAACTCCGCTGTGTCTTGGCTCTTATATACCTCCTGCGCTCGCACTCATGGCAACTATCGAACGTTCTGAAGTTCATCGCTCATTCTATTTCTCTCGCTGTTCGCATTGTTCATCCAACTTGACGTTTCTCTTTGTGGAACAGTCTACGTCATTCCTCGAACATTCTGCCTATTTCTCGTTGTTCGCTTTGTGTTGCCGCAGTATTCGCCACAATATATTAACCCTGGCATTCAGTTCGCGGTCAATAGTCACTTATAGTGACTTTTGGTGGTGAACTTGGATTTTGAGACTATTTGGTATTCAGTACGCTGTCTCACGTCTCTAGTCTCAAAAAAAAGTCACTAATTTGTCAGCGGGTTAAGAACAGGTCTCAAAAATAAAAATATGGAGAAAAGGTTAATTGTTTTCCATTTTATTAAAAAAAATGCGAATATGAAACAAGGAAATTTCTCCAAAAAGAATTTCGTTAGGAAATACCACCAAAATGCTGTAATATACAAATCCNGATTTTCTCGGGTTCACAACTATCCTATCTTTTAAGTTGGAACCAACAATACACACCCACAAAATTTCATTGAAATCGGTTAAGCGGTATCGGAGACTAGCGTAAACAACACAGTGACACGGGATATTTATATTGTTACGATTATCCTCGAAACCTTGAGGGATTTCCCAAATATCTCCGGCTCCTATCGATGGATTGTTAAATAAATGCTCACGATGACCAAATTGTAGTATAATTAACTTTATTGTACAACAAACAATTTACAATACTTGCTAGTACCGTAAAAACACTTAACAATACTCGTTAAAGCAATTACAACGCTTCACAAACCTTGTTAACACAATTAAACTTATAGCTTGCTTATTCGCAACTCACTTTACTTGTAGCTTGCTGACTTGTAACTCTCCAACTCCGCTGTGTCTTGGCTCTTATATACCTCCTGCGCTCGCACTCATGGCAACTATCGAACGTTCTGAAGTTCATCGCTCATTCTATTTCTCTCGCTGTTCGCATTGTTCATCCAACTTGACGTTTCTCTTTGTGGAACAGTCTACGTCATTCCTCGAACATTCTGCCTATTTCTCGTTGTTCGCTTTGTGTTGCCGCAGTATTCGCCACAATATATTAACCCTGGCATTCAGTTCGCGGTCAATAGTCACTTATAGTGACTTTTGGTGGTGAACTTGGATTTTGAGACTATTTGGTATTCAGTACGCTGTCTCACGTCTCTAGTCTCAAAAAAAAGTCACTAATTTGTCAGCGGGTTAAGAACAGGTCTCAAAAATAAAAATATGGAGAAAAGGTTAATTGTTTTCCATTTTATTAAAAAAAATGCGAATATGAAACAAGGAAATTTCTCCAAAAAGAATTTCGTTAGGAAATACCACCAAAATGCTGTAATATACAAATCCATTGAAAAATAATAATTTTTTTTTAACATTAAATCTAAAGATTATTAAGAAAAAATAAAACTAATGAACAAAGAAAAAAAAATACTAAATAAAAAAAATAAAAAATACTCTGCCCGAGGAGTAGTCGAACCCGGACCCTCTCGACTGGCAGCCTAATGCTTTGACCACTCGGCCATTGCGACTCTTCGGGCACCGCGGCAAAAGGCATACGTAAACGCTATCAGTTTACTATCCGTGTTTCTTTTTTTGGTGAACTTTTTGTGACTCTCTCCTACTGAATAGCCAAATAATCTCAAGTCACAAAAATAGTCACTAATTGCTAATCTCAAATTTAGTGACTTGAGATGAGACTGAATTACTGAATCCCAGGGTAAGATACCCTACTATAAGCAACTACCATAGATACGTTTGCGTACCAAATTTCAATTTCATTTGACTTATGGTTTTGAAATTATATCTGATAAAATTTTCCACGCCTATGGGATGTGCCACGCCCCCTTTTGCAACCCCATTTACCATTGATATATCTGCATACTAAATTTCAANCTATGGGATGTGCCACGCCCCCTTTTGCAACCCCATTTACCATTGATATATCTGCATACTAAATTTCAAGTTCGTGGGACTTATA
>NW_016160527.1:0-63221 GCF_001687245.7 Rhagoletis zephyria | reverse complement strand
GGTTTATTTGTAGAAACGAAGCAGCTAACAAGTGTTGAGGCAGTTGCAAGAGCCAAATCAGCAGCAACTGCAACCTTAAATTTGCGAGCGCTTCAGCAGCAGCAACTGCAACCAAAAATTTGCCAGTGCTCCAGCAGCAGCAACTGCAACTACAAATTTGTCAACGCTCCAGCAGCAGCAACTGCAACTACAAATACAACAAGGCCACCACCAAGTGGTACACCGCGATAGCAAGTTCGCAGCAGCAAGGCCCCCACCAAGTGGTCCACCACGATAGCAAGTTCGCCGCAGCAAGGCCCCCACCAAGTGGTCCACCGCGATAGCAAGTTCGCAACAGCAAGGCCCCCAAGTGGTCCACCGCGATAGCAAGTTCGCAGCAGCAAGGCCCCCACCAAGTGGTCCACCGCGATAGCAAGTTCGCAACAGAAAGGCCCCCACCAAGTGGTCCGCCGCGGTAGCAAGTTCGCAACAGCAAGGCCCCCAAGTGGTCCACCGCGATAGCAAGTTCGCACCAGCAAGGCCCCCAGCAAGTGGTCCACCGCGATAGCAAGTTCGCAACAACAAGGCCCTCAACAAGTGGCCCACCGCGGGAGAACAGCCCCATTAGTGGCCAACAGAGTAAGCTGCAAGATAAGGTAAGCCTTTCAATTTGGCACGTATATTCGCGAAGGGGTGAGGAAATTGCATAAGGCCGTGCGTGAGTACCATATTCACCCCTTCCATATATATATATATATTTTTGATACGTATATATATTTCCGAAATTTAAACGGTATCGGTGTAGGATAATCCGTTCCTTTTCGCGAAATTCGAGCGGTAAAGTTGTGGAGGAATAGCGGAAATTCCTTTGAAATACCGTATCCACACACCGTTGTGTATATATATTAAAAAAAAAAGAGAAAAAGAAAGAAGAAAGTGAAATTGTGCCACGGGTTGCGGGACTCAGCGTCCGTTACAAAAAAGGTGTTTTTTTTTGTGTTTTTGAGAAAAATCAAATTAAGTCGTCGAAGTTTCGACAACCTCAATTATTGAATTTTGTAGTTGCTTTGTTATTGCATAAATTAAATAAAGATTTTTTTTATACATTTTCTCTGAGTTTTACTACGTTGTCAGTTGTACGTTTTATACCGCGCCACCTGTAAAGTGTTTGACGTGAATTTTTAAAATATTAAGCAAAAGTGGTTGAGGCAGAAGGCCCGTAAACGGACTACATAACATCGATTTTTTTCACATAAGGATCCCTCAGGTTGTGCGTTACACTGAGAGAAAACTCTTTTGATATAAGCTTAGCACACAAATAGCCCGTGGAATTTCGCGAGCCATAATAAGGGTTTTGTTTGACATAATAAATAAAATTTAAATTGAATATAGTTTGTATATATATTAACTGAAGGTTAAATATATTAAAGAAGGTTATTTTTCTTTACACTTTTTCCACGACTTTTTATTGTGATAGTATCTTTTTTGACGTCGTTGTCGATAATTTGCGAAAATAGTAATAGTGGTTTGTTTTTAAATTTTTCGTTTTAATTAAATTAGTTGATAGTACGTGGTTTTATAAATTTTTTGACGCCGTTGTCGATAATTTGCGAAAATAGTAATAGTGGTTTGTTTTTAAATTTTTCGTTTTAATTAAATTAGTTGATAGTACGTGGTTTTATAAATTTTTTGACGCCGTTGTCGATAATTTGCGAAAATAGTAATAGTGGTTTGTTTTTAAATTTTTCGTTTTAATTCAGGCTTCAACAATATGCCGTGTAGCAGCCATTCCATTTTTTCGCTGGAGATCCAAAAGGAGGAACTGAAGGCGCTCTGGGTCAAGGTGAAGGATGCGTTCGATGACTACTCGAAAAAGGTGTCGGACGACGAAACAGGTCAGGCTGCACTTCGGCTGGCCAAGTGCAGATACCAGGATTGCTACTCAACATACTTGACGTGCGGTGCATTGATGGGAGAGACGGCTCATAACCTGACATTCACGCAGCAAAGTAGTTCGACAGTCAATCCGGTAAATCGCGAGATTGAACCCCCAGCCCGCTCGAGTATCCACTTACCTCCATGTGACACAGAAACTTTTTACGGTGATTACATGTCTTGGCCATCTTTCCGCGATTTGTTTACCGCAATTTACATTAACAATTCGCGTTTGACCCCGGTAGAGAAATTGTACCACTTGAATCAAAAGACCCGTGGTGAGGCGAAAGATATCGTGAAAAAATCGCCTTTAACTAACGACGGTTTCGCGACTGCTTGGCAAAATTTATCCGACCGCTATGAAAATAAGAGGATAATGGTAAATAGCCAATTAAAAACGCTTTTTAACCTACCATCGGTAACGTGCGAACGCGGTACGGAAATTAAAAATTTACAACGGGCAGTTAATAATTGTATATCCGTTTTAGAAATGTACGGGATTGATATTGAGAACTGGGATGCGATTTTTGTGTTCTTAGTATCGAGTCGGTTACCGGATACCACGCTGCCGTTGTGGGAACAAGGCATTGTGAGAAAGGCGGAAATTCCAAAGTGGGAGGAATTAGACAGCTTTCTCACAAGTCGGTTCCAGACGTTAGAAACGGTGTCCGATATCCGAAGTGCACGAGCAGTAAAGCCTGTACCTAATCGCCAACCCGCAACGACGTACGAAAGGAAGGTGTCGGCACACCACGGTCAGTTTTCGCAGCTCGCATGCAGATTATGCCCCGAACAATCTCATGCACTAAAGGGCTGCCCCAAATTTCTGGCAATGAAAGTTGAGGATCGCCTCAACTTAGTCAGAAAACACAATTTGTGTATGAACTGCCTAGCGCATTCACACATCGCGAAGGATTGCAAGAGTCCGTTTAATTGTTGGAGCTGTCACCAGAGGCATCATTCACTATTACATCGAACTTTAGCTCCACAGAAGGCCAACTCTTCGCAACAGCGACCCCCCCCGAGGAACAAGGACTCACGATCTGAGCAACCCCCCGCAGGCACCAGCAATGTGCAGGCGCTTTTTGCGGCGAGCAACCGGAACATTCTTTTAGGTACTGCTATGGTGAACATCTGCCACTCAGGAGTTAACTATGAGGCCAGAGCCCTACTGGATTCTGGATCAGAGGGAACTTTCATCACGGAGCGACTACAGAGACTCATCAGGCTGCCAACGCGTGCGGTTGATACGCAGGTATCGGGCATAAATGCCACGGTATCGGCAAATGTGCGAAAAGTCGCGCATCTGGCTATAGGTTCTCCTATAAACCCCCAGTTTAGAATCGAGGCAAGAGGTCTGGTTCTACCCCAATTAACAGGAAACCTCCCGAAGTTTACAGTGGATCAAGGGCATCTTGATTCACTGCCCCCTTTACGGCTAGCCGATGTCAATTTTTACAGGAGTCAGCAAGTGGACCTAATTCTTGGAGCGGATGTTTACCCAGCAGTCATAAGGGACAAGGTCCAAAGGAATGTTCTGGGGTCACTCGTAGCGCAGGAAACGGTGTTCGGCTGGATTTTGACGGGACCAGTACCACCAACGGCCACGAGGAGTTTCACTACTTCTGTGTCTCACGGCGCAGAAACTCCAACCCCCCAGCTAACTCGGTTTTGGGAGTTAGAAGAAGTTTCCACCAAAAGGAAAATTACCCCCGAAGATGCGTTTTGTGAGGAGTTGTACGCTAAGACGACCACGAGGAATGAGCAAGGACGGTATGTGGTGGCTCTACCTTTTCGTCGGGAATTCCCAGACGAAATTAACCTCGGCCTTTCAAGGACTGGAGCAGCACGGCAATTCTTGCGCAGCGAGGCCGGTTATATCAGGAAACCGGAGTTGAAAACGGAATACGACCGGGTTCTGAAGGAGTACATCGAGCTCAACCATATGTGCCCCGTGAGGAAAACAGCGCAACAACCAGCACACAGGCCATACTACTTACCACATCACGCCGTCGTGAAACCGGACAGCATAACAACGAAGGTGCGAGTGGTGTTTAACGCGTCTTGTCCCACGTCAAATGGAGTCAGCTTAAATGACATATTATACCCCGGGCCTATTCTGCAAGCGGATTTGGTTTGCTTACTTTTAAAGTGGCGCTTATTCAAATACGTATTTAATGCAGACATCGAGAAGATGTATAGGCAAATTATGCTCCATCAGGAGCATACCCCATTTCAAAGAATTCTTTTCAGAGAATCCCCGGACGAAGAAGTTAAGGATTACGAACTTAAGACCGTGACGTTTGGAGTAAACTGCGCTCCATATTTGGCAATAAGGACGCTACACCAGCTCGCAGATGATGTGAAAACGAGATTTCCACTGGCAGCAAAGATTTTGAAGCAGTATATGTATGTCGATGACGTCCTAGCTGGAGCCCACGATTGCACAACTGCAATACAAATGAGAGATGAGGTAATTGAAGCTCTTAACACCGCCAGCTTCCCACTAAGAAAGTGGACTTCGAATTGTAAGAAGATTTTGGCAGGACTACCCAAGGCGCACATATACAAGGAGAATTTCCTGGAGCTTGACGACATGAGTGAGACAAAAATGTTGGGAATCCGTTGGAACGCGGTACATGACATGTTTCACTTCACAGTACAGCCGATCCCCCGGAAGCAGGAGTATACCAAGCGAGAGGTTTTATCCTGCGTAGCAAAATTGTTCGATCCAGCTGGATGGCTCGGACCAATTGTAGTGGTGGCAAAGATCTTCATGCAGGAGATCTGGCTAACCAAAATAGACTGGGATGACAGTCTACCCCGAAATTTACTGCTACGTTGGGAGACCTTTCTGGATAACTATGAGCATATCCAGAAGATAAAAATCCCCCGATGGACCCATTTTACGCCATGGGACGAAGTGGAGTTCCATGGATTCTGCGATGCCTCTGAAAAGGCATATGCAGCCGCACTATATATTAGGGTACGCGATCGCGCATCAAACAATGCGCCCCACATAAACTTGCTGGTTGGTAAAACAAAAGTAGCACCAGTAAAAACGGTGTCTCTCCCCCG
This sequence comes from Rhagoletis zephyria, assembly GCF_001687245.7. Lineage (NCBI taxonomy): Eukaryota > Metazoa > Arthropoda > Insecta > Diptera > Tephritidae > Rhagoletis > Rhagoletis zephyria. The sequence goes on along the minus strand of NW_016160527.1, from coordinate 58,229 downwards.
GTTAGAGCTCTGCGGAGCATTATTACTGGCCGAACTAATTAATACTTTTATTCCGCAGTTTGAAGTCACGCAGCCAGTAATATACAAATGGACCGATTCCACGATCGTACTCTCATGGCTGAGGAAACCGGCATGTACATGGACAACGTTTTTAGCTAACAGAGTCGCAAAAATTGATGAGCTGGTTGGAGTATCAGGGTGGAATCATGTGGGACCGCGGATAATCCAGCGGATCTTGGCAGCCGAGGCGTGTCCCCCCAAGATCTACTCTCAAACACTCTGTGGTGGTATAGACCTAAGTTTTTGGAGCAAGATTCATATACTTGGCCCCACCAAACCAATAGAAATCCATTAGAAATCGATCAGGAGCAAAAAACGGTACGGGCTCATGCGGCAGGCATCTCCGAGGAAATGGACATTCTGGAGCGGTTTTCAGACTTCTCGCGAGCCATGAGAGTAATTGCGCGAATTTTCCGATTCTTTAGAAAAACTCATCCGGTCCGCTAGTGACGAGACAGACGAAATAACCGCCGATGAAATAACGCAGGTAAAATGTCGTCTCATCGTTATTGCACAGAGGCGTCACTATGCAGATGAATACAGGGCCATCATCGCCTCACCGCCAATCACGCGAAAAGTTCACTTCGCGCTCTAAAGTTATGAGGTTAGGAGGACGACTGGCGTTAACGAACTTACCTTACAGTGAACGATATCCAATAATTCTCCCATACGACTGCCAGTATTCAAGATTGCTCGTAAAGTTCACCCATCTGATTTCCTTGCATGGAGGAAACCAGCTCATGTTGAGAATTTTGTAGTCCGAATACTGGATAGTGCGAATGAAAAACTTGATTAAAAATTCAATTCACAACTGTAAAGTTTGTGTTATTTACAGAAAGAATGCGCGGGAGCAGTTGATGGCAGCGTTACCACCGGAACGAACTGAGGTATCCAGACCCTTCACCAACACTGGAGTCGACTTCACCGGTCCTTTTGATATACGGAGTTTCACGGGTCGAGCGTGTCGCATTACCAAGGGCTATGTCTGCGTTTTCGTCTGTTTTGCGACAAAAGCAATACACTTGGAGGCCACCAGCGATTTGTCCACCGCCACATTTTTAGCAGCTTTTGCGCGTTTCGTGTCTAGACGCGGCTGCCCGCAAAATGTGTATTCGGACAATGGAACCAACTTTGTAGGGGCAAATAAGGCATTGCGACAGGATCTAAAACTCTTTGTCTCTGCAGCGGCCAACAGCACAACCCAGACATACGCTCATCAGGGCATTACGTGGCATTTTATACCTCCAGGAGCACCTCACATGGGAGGGCTCTGGGAAGCGGGGGTAAAAAGCTTCAAGATGCATTTCCGGAAGGTAGCAAACAACATGCGTTTTACCATTGAGGAGCTCTCCACGCTTCTGGCAAGAATCGAATCTTGTCTTAATTCACGGCATTCCCCCCAGTGAAACCTCGAAGTTGACGATCTAGTCGTCGTCAAAGAGGATAACCTCCCCCCAAATGAATGGCGACTTGGCAGAGTAATTAGGGTCTTTTCAGGTCAGGACAGCCGAGTATGAGTCGTAGAAATACGAACGGCACGCGGAATCATAACTCGACCAATTGTAAAATTGGTACTTTTGCCAGATTGACAAAACAATGTAATAATCGTATCTCTCCTTACAGAGCTCAATAACGCAAAATGGTACGTGCAACCAAAAGCAGGACCCAAACTAACAAGGGCCAATACCGCTGCCCAGTGTGCCGCAGCAACCACCGCCTGACTTTTTGTCGCGAGATGCGCAGGATGGAACCGGCCGAGAGACTTCGTGCTGTCCTCGTGCACCGCCACTGCGCCAACTGCCTGTCGCCGCATCACACGGCGAAGAATTGCGCATCCCCTCGAAAATGCGAGCATTTCCGAGACCGGCACCATAGTCTCCTCCACTTGGGCGAGACACCCCGGGGCGAGGAAGACTTGCCGCCCGTACTACTGGAAGAGCCCGAACCAAGACAGAGGCGACCGTTCCGTCCGTACAACATCCGGCCATTAGCCGAAACGATCGACGAAGGCGAGGTGCTGGATTTCGACGCCGATGAAGAAGACCTCCAACCAGCATCGGATGATGGTCCCGAGCTTAGCGCACCGCCGGCATTCAGACCTGCTTTGTCGGGTGTCCGGTCGGTAGTGCAGCGAGCCCCAGTAACGAGGTCGAAGCGCCGAGGCGCACACCGACGTCAACACCGACGTCACCGGCGACCCCAGCAACAACCCCACCGCCGTGGTGTGAGAGACGCCCGAGAGCGGATTACGGGCACGGCCCGTAGCGCTCCTGGGCTCTCCGTCCTCACGCCCATAGTAGCGGTGAAGATCAGTTCCCGAGGGAGGACGCAAGTAGTGCGCGCCATCGTCGACCCAGCGCAGCCCAGGTCGACAATATCGCTTCAGCTGGCCCGCCAACTTCGAGTTTGGCCAGGTGGCTATGCAGACATGTGCAGACTCACGCTTCGAGGATGGCACGAGAGACTGGAGGTCTGCGCCGACGTACAACCAGGCCTCTCTCGGGTAACCCCCCCTCGCACGCTGCACGCCAGGATCACCAACGAATTTGACAATTTTCGGCTCGCCGACCCGTAGTTCTACCGGTCCAGCACGGTATCGCTGGTATTAGGAGCGGAGGTATATGCGATGATTCTGCGTCCGGGGCTCATGCCAGCCACCCCCACTCGACCTACGGCGCAGAACACAATGTTCGGGTGGATGATTTCTGGAGGCACCATATATTGAATGAAAAGAAGAGTAGTTAAGTCAATAATGAATTTATGAATTGTTAAAGAAAAAAATTAACTTATGAATTGTAAATAGTAAAATGAAATAGTAAAATGAATTGTAAATAGTTACATGAATTGTTAATACTCTAGTTAAGTTTATTGCAGCGACACTGCAAGGCGGGCGGCATGTTTACGCTAACCCCCTTCACCTTAAGTATATTTATTGATTAGAGAATTTCACTAGTAGATGTCGCTGTGATCGAAGCGGGAACAGTTACTCGTTACTCGAGTTCCTTTTTCCCGAGTTCTGTTACTCGCCTCGGATGTTGGGTTTCGCCTTCTGCGATCACCCAACACTCTGCCACTTTGGAAGAGAACTCCAAGCAATCAACAAGTAAGGTCCTCATCATCAATCTATTTTTATAAATTTGTATTACAGCATTTTTTTATATACACATATATATATAATAAAGTGGCCGTTAGGCACTCATATATATATACATATAATTGTGAAAAGTGTGAAGTGTTTAATTTCATTTTGAGCGAATTTTTTGCGGTTTGATTCAACCTCGAAGGACTTTAGGGATTCGGCACCTCCTCGACCCTCGTTTGCCGCGGAATTCAAGAGGAATTCCCGGCCCCCATTTCACCCCGTTCCGAACATATATAAATTTTAGAAACAACGCATTTAAAAAAAAAAATAACTTTTTTATTTAAAAAAAATTTCAACAACAAAAATACTAACGAATTTTTAAAAGGTTGGTATCGTTATAAAGGCGATTAAACCCCTTTCTTTTGATATGCATATTTGTATACTTCGTATATAAGATTAAAAAAAAAAAAACATATTTAAAGGAAATATGCCTTTTTTTATAAAAAAAAATATTTTAGACAAAAAAATACTAACCGATTTTTTAAAAATTGGTATCGCTACAAAGGCTATTAAACCCCTTTCTTCTGAAATGCATATTTGTAAACTTCGTATATAAAAGTTTGAGAAAAACCATAATTAAAGGAAAAAATAACTTTCTTTTATAAACAAAAAAAAATTGTTTAAACAAGAAAATTACCAACCGATTTTTAAACAATTGATACGGTTGTAAAGGCGATTAAACCCCCTTTCTTCTGATATGCATATTTGTATACTTCGTATATAAAAATGTAAGAAAAACGATTAAAAGGAAAAAAATACCAATTTTAGCAAAAAAAACCGACTTCAATTCTCATATAAAAATATATATGTATATACATATATTTATATATATATATTTCATGATCCAATGAACCAGATTAGTATGAGACAACCTCTGAGACACTACCTTTCCGATGCAAAAAGAATTATCGAAATCGGTTGACGCGGTCCTAAGTTATGCGGTAACATACATAAAAAAAATATATTCCGACGAACTGATAACCTCCTCGTTTTTTGGAAGTCGGTTAATAAAACAGAAAATTACCTTTAGTTTTCATATATAACCTGTTATGTAAAAACTCAAAAACCATGGTGTTTTCATAGTTTAATATGCCTTAGACTTCTGTTACATATACTTTTGCTTTATGCTTAACAGGACTGTGGGTGAACAAGAACGAATTAATGCTTAAAACACCAATAATTATTTGTTTTATTTAAATACGGTATTCAATTGTATATACTAATTAGTAATATTTCTGTAAATTTTTTTTATAAGGAAATATTGGTATTTTTTCCTTTTAAGTGTTTTTCTCAAATTTTTATATACGAAGTATACAAATATGCATATCAGAAGAAAGGGGGTTTAATCGTCTTTACAACGGTATCAATTGTTTAAAAATCTGTTGGTAATTTTTTTTTTTTTTTTTTTTTTTTTTTTGGTAAAAGAAACTTATTTTTTCCTTTAAAGTGTTTTTTCTGAAATTTTTATTCACGTAGTATACAAATACAAATACAAATGCATATCAGAAGAAAGAGGGTTTAATCGGCTTTACAGCGATACGAATATTTAAAAAATCGGCTAGTAATTTTTTTGTTTAAAATATTTTTTTTTTATACAAAAAAGGTATTTTTTCCTTTAAATGTGTTTTTTTCACCTATACAACGATATGAATATTTTGAAACTCAGTTAAAAATTTTCTCAAATATTAAGCTTTTAATTTTTCGAAGATCTGACCTTTGACCCGTTATAGCACCTGTAATATAAGTTTTCACAAAAAAGTTATATACCATATAAATAAGAGCAAAAGGCGGACCACGCCTATATTTTTACTTTTTTAGTTATTCATATGCAATAATTAAAAATTATTTTTTACCAACGGTCCAATTTCGAACTTGGAAGGCCCATATCTCGATTTCGGAGGCTAACTTCGAGAAACGGAGAAATTACTTTTTTTACTTATGACTCAGTCTCTTAAAAAAGGTTGGTTTGGTCCAATACCCAGCCGAGTTTCAATAAAAGTGAGGTTTATATAATCTTCATAGCAATATTAAAAAAATATTTAAAGCTGTGACTGGTGGGACATCTCCTTGTGACTGGTGTAAAGTAATTATGCAAGAAATAAAAGTTTCCATAGACAAAAATTACAACCTCTGAAATGTAGTCATTTAAAAAGAGGTTACTAGTTGAAATAGAGATAGATAGGGCATATATAAATTTAGTCGTTTTCCTCTTTTCAATGGAATGACCCATCAATAAAAATTTTATGATATATACTTATATTTACATAACATTACTAATAGGTAATTCATGCATAAGCAACCCCTTTGGTTTCTGTGATCAAAAATTTGCTTAGTTTAATGAGATTTATGAGTAAAAACAAAACAAGCCAAACGACAATTTTATGGCAATTCAAACCAGTCCGGAATTCGCTAATATTTTCTAAAAGTATACATATCTTGTAATAAATCACTCGATGGATTCGCAAAAGTTAACTAAAAGTTAACCGGTCTAGGAGTTTTCAAAAAAATTTATAAAATGTTTAAAATAAATGTCTGAGCAAAGTTAAAGGTTAAGAGGTGTTTAGTAAAATTTGCAGGGAAATATTTTCGTAGAACATTTTAACTTATTAGCTCTCGCCTGTAGGGGTTGTTTTGACCCTTACTTTACTCAAAAAGCATATTTGGAAGAGGATTTGATGTGTTCTAGAAAGTTATTCTGCGGAAAATTTTATTAGAGATCTTCTCAGGCAAACACTTCATGTAACCAACGTAAGTCTCTAAAAAATTAAATATTTGTTTTTAAGTTTGGCTGTTAATCCTTTCTAGCATATATTTTTTACTTTATTTTTTATGTTGGTTTTTGCCTCAGAAGACCCCTAGTAAAATTTTCCAAATAATAATTCTGTAGAATACATCAATCCTCTAACGAACATCCAAATTTGATTTTTGGGGAATATCTTGACGACTCTTTCAGGTAGGAGCAAATGGTTTCAAGTGTTATACGAAAACATTTTCCCGAAATTTTACTATATACGTCTTAACTTTTAATTATGCTCGGACATTTATTTCAACCATTTTTCCACTTTTTGGAAAACAACTTAGGCAAGGATATGAAAACTTTGGTAGGCCATAAAATAAAAATACGAGCTAACTCTTGCAAATCCACCGAGTGTTTTATTACTGGACAGATGTAGTTTCAGAAAATGTTAACAATGTGTGGACTGGTTTCGGCTGTCGCACAGTGTTATCCAGCAATAACCGGATTCCGGATATCATGTAAAAAATAGAAGAAGGATTCGGATATCTGGTCGAATATCCAGTAGACTGCTGTACTTGATAAATTTCACAATGTTGTTACATTAGGTTTTTTTGTTTAGCAACATACTTATGACCAGATTATCTGCTTTTTCGAGCTGAACTATCCAATACGTAATTAACAGTACAAAATTTATACAAGTTATAAAATAATCCTGTATTAAAAAAATAACTTTTTCGTCTGTAACCCTAATTTATCGATTTTTTTTTTTTAAATAGAGGAAAACGTTAAACACAAAAGATAAACAATAAGGAACGCCGCACTATAGGCAAAACACGATTTTTTTTTTCAAAATCGTAGATCTTCGTTCAGAAAAGAGATAATGTTTCATTCCATTTTTTTATCGTGAAGATAAATAATCATATAATATAGGAAAACTATAGAGAAGCTACAACAACAATAACTTAACCCTCAAAATACCGTTCAAAATGTCACTTTTTTTGAAATTTTGGATTTTGGCTCCCATTCCACTAGAAAACACTATATGTAATACACCATTAGCACTGTTTCTGAAAGATTTCTCTTTATTTTATCTTAAGACTCGTTTTTTGGGACATTGGATGCTGTACCCGAGTGGCCAGATTGGAAAAGAAAAGCTACCTTTAAACTCTAATAACTCGTAAACTGTCAGCTTTCACAAAAAAATTTATATAACAAAAATTGTTATACTGGTCGATATCTTTACGAAAGTGCAGCATTTAACCCTTTAATGCAGAGTCTGTCATATATGAAACGCTTTTTAACCCTTTCAAGGCAGAGGCAAAATGGTATTTTCATGAAACTTATTTTAATATGATTTGGAGCAATTCTAGTTGTTTTTAGAGTTTTTTTAATTAATGCAACTTGTTTCAATTTTCTTTTACAACACCAAGTGTGAAACGTCACGTGACATAAATTTCCGTCGTTATATTTTTGTTAATATTGCTTTTAAATGAATTTTTAACGCAAATAAAACATGTATTTTATGTAGAATATACTTTATATTTTGACTTCAGCGCCAATTCAGGGTGAATTTGTTGGAAATCTATGACTTATTATGTTTCAACCAAATCGGAGCATAAATACGGTTTTTCGAAATATCTCAACCTTGGCGCCACCTAGGAAGACCATTTTACGCAAACCTGATTCTACTTACATAAATACGTTAGATATACGACTTTTATTTTTTTTGTCGTGGTGGACCTTCCGATGGAAACACCCATATCGTCGTGTTCATTGCAAAATTTAATATGTGCATTTTTTCGATTTTTCGTTTTTATGCTAGATGACATTGATTTTTACCAACAGATTGATAGCAGAGATCGTCATGTGTAAATTCGAACCGTAATCGAATTTGCAATATCTGATATGTGCTGCTATTAAGTCTCACAAAACTGACATGTGCTCAAATTGCACATATCAAGTTTTTCTATGATTGTTTTTGCACATGTCAGGTTTATTGTGTACATGCCAAAATTGAGAACCGCATGAACAATGGCACGCGACTAAAAATATTGTGTTTATCGTTAGCTTAATTCACAAAATCCCTAACTAGCAAACAACAAATTTTTCAGGAGAAGCAAAAACATTTTATTTTTACATTCACTACAGGTAGAAAAGATGTTTTAAAAGTGTAGTAACTTCGTTGTTTTTGATACTATCACTTTAAAATTTTTACCGAGGCTGTAATTTAGTACAATGTACCACAATCTGTGAAAAAACGCAGTTTTGAAAAACATGTCAGTTAGGACCTTTGTGAATTAAGGTGACGTTATGTAGCTGTTACTTTTACGGAGAGAGAAACATGTTTATTTAAAGTATATACTTATAAATATACAAAAAATACAAAACTACAGCACTAGCTTGAGACCATCAGCTGCATTTTTACGGAAATTATTGCGAATTGATCAAAATTATATTTTATATCCAGTTAAGTGAATTTAATTTTGATACATATGTACAACTAACTCCTTTCATGTCGTATCGCGCATTTTGTAATGATGGAACATTTTTGACCATTAATACAAAAGGGAAACAAACTGTTTGGATTGATGCGTTTTTGTAGTTGATGGTGTTTTTGGCCTAACCTAAAAAAATAAAGTAATGCTGATTTTCTTACTAACAGCTTGCTTAAGGTTGCTATTTTTGCTTTATTTTCAGCCTGAGTACTTTACAGTCATCTTGTCACTAATAATTTGTGCACAGAGGGTGTTTTTATTGGAAAAACCGAGGAAGGTAATTTAGATATATTTATTTCACACGCTTATGATCCAAAAAGAAATGAACATCCGAGACATAACTATTCTTTACATCCTCCAGAATCAAGAACAATGGAATCGATAAAATTATCCGGTGAACCGTTGCCATCAATTCAGCCAAATCCTAGGGTTATGGTAACGGATATTTTATCTACCGACTTACCTCCAATATCAAATAATCACATTTTAGACGAAACTACTGGATTATTGGTCCCTAAAGTACTTTCTGTGGATACAAAAAGGCGTAGTTCGTGTTCTTATTTTTTGGATGATTAAACAGGTATTTTGGAAGAGTTGAATGAGAGTGATAGTTTATCTGAGGAGGACTTTGATATGGATACTTTCGATAAAAAAAAGGATAGAGTATTTAATAAAGATCGGAGAGTAAAGGGGAAACTATATATCGGCAAAAAGATAGAGAAAAATGAAAATGATGAACCTCAAATTAGTTTTGTCGTAAAGTCGAAAAAGTCTAAGAAAGCCAGACTGTGTGCTAAACCTAATGCTAAACCTAAATCTAAACCAAGGAATTTACTTTGTGCAACGATAGACGAAGAACGGAGGGATACTATTTTTGAATATTTCTGGAGCTTAGATTCTTGGGTCGCTAAAAAGGCGTATTTAAAAAATCTTGTTCGCGTTCGGCCGATTATTAGAAGGCGTAAGACTACATCTCGAAAATTTGCTAAAAATATGGGATTTGACTACTTTTTACCTAATGACAATAATCAACTTGTTAAAGTATGTAAAAACTTTTTTTTGAGGACAATTGACATAAATAATGTCACTTTGTGGCAGTGGATCAATTCTGTGAATGAAACACCAAACCCTTATAAAAAGAAAAGAAAGTCTCGAGTAATAGTAGCAGATAAATCAGACACTGTAAAGGATTGGTTGCGGTTATTACCAAAGGTGCCCAGCCATTATTGCAGGTCGAGCTCAAATAGAGAGTATGTAGAGGATTCTTTCAGAAGCAAAGCTCACATGTTTACAGAATATAAAGCTTGGTGCTCTAGTAAGAATATTGTAGCAGCACAACGAATACTCTTCTATTCTGTATTAAAATATAAAAAAATATCTATATTTAAACCCAGAAAGGATCAATGCGACACTTGCACTACTTTCAAGGAAGGCAATTGTACACTGGAAGAATATGAACATCACACTGAAATGAAACAAGAAGCTTACTTAGCTAAAGAAAACGCCAAATCAATGTGTTCCTCTGATGTTCTAGTAGTGACTATGGACGTTCAAAGTATTTTACTATCACCCAAACTGCAGGTTTCTGCTCAATACTACAAACAGAAACTTCAAGTTCATAATTATACCCTGCATGTAAACAATGATAAAGAAGTGCATTTATATGTGTGGCATGAAGGTGATGGTGGAGTAAGTGCCAACGAGTTTATAACCTGTTTAATGGACTTCTTGAATACAAAAATTAATTTAAGCTATAAGAAAATAATACTCATATCAGATGGATGTGGGTATCAAAATAGAAATAAAGTGCTATCGTCAGCATTACTAAGCCTCACAAAAGAGAACCATACAATCCAAATAGAACAAATTATTCTGGAAAAGGGACATACAATGATGGAGGTGGATAGCATTCATTCTACATTGGAACGTCTGTTTAAACCGCCTATTTATTCTCCGAACGATTACATAGCCAAAATGGCACAAGCACGCCCCAGCCAACCTTACATAATTCACCACGTAGACTACACATTTTTTAAAAATTTTGAAAGGATGTGTCAGCTTGATTCATTGAGACCGGGGAAAAAGGCTGGAGACCTGTTGTCACTGATATAAGAGGATTGTTGTACAAAGATGGCCAAATTTTTTACAAGTTGCGCCAGCCTCACGAGTGGCAATTGTTACCACAAAGAGTTCGTATTCCTAGTGGTAACCTGGTGAACCTTTACGAGCATCCCAAAAGCATAGAAAAAAATAAATTTGATAGCCTGCAGGCTTTAAAAAAATACATGCACAGGGACTACCATTGCTTTTATGACAGCCTTCGATATGATTAAGTCTCTTTAGAAGTGTTGTATTTTTTAATAATTTTGGAAGTAGAATTGTTAATTTTGAAGGTTTTATTTTTGTTCTTTATTTTGTTGCGTTTTACCCCCAAATTCTGTGCTCTTGACAAATTGTCAACCTTGATAAATAATCACGAAAAAAATATTTGTATCAAGTTTTTTGAGTTTAGCGTCAAAAATAATAAAAACACTTTTATTTTTGACTTACAAATAATTTTATTTTTGACTCAGAAATCAGAACACATGATACAAATATTTTTTTCTTGATTATTTATCAAGGTTGACAATTTGTCAAGAGCACAGAATTTGGGGGTTATTCCAAGTTAATAGTTACACTGTGTGACACGAAAAAAAAACCTGGGCCGGGACCCTATTTTTATTGTAGGCCTAGTCGAATACAGCTAGGTCTTTTTTTGTAACACAGTTGGGCAATTCACGTCTGTCGACTTATCAATTTATTTGCTGAAAAATTATTTTTCTCCGTATATTTGTATGGAGAAAAATAATTTTTTAAACACATAAATTGATAAGTCGGCTGACGTGAATTGCCCAAGTGTTATTTGTCAAATTATTCGTTTGAATGTTAATTGTTTTGAGCAATGTCCTGAGCAATGAAGGTATTTAAAATACTTAGGTACGCTTTAAGAAATATGATTTATTTTTTTTGAGTATCAAACTATTCGATAGTCAAGTAATTGAAATGGCTATAGTTATTACTTTTAAAGAGAAAAAAATTTAAGAAATATGACTATTCGATAATCAAGAGACTGAAATATATATATTTTATTTTTTAAGCGAAAAAAAATTTACCAACATGAAGGTATTTGATTTATTTTTGTTGAGTATCAAACTATTCGATAATCAAGCAATTGATGGTTTTGAACAATGTCCTAATGATAGATTAAATAAATAATCTTAAATAAAGAAGCCTGATTTTGTGCCTTACGTCCTTTACACTTACTTATAAAACTATTTGATAACTGAGTAATTGAAATGGGTATATTACATTTGAGGTCAAAAAAAATAACCAAACGAAGGTATTAAAAATACTTACGTTTTAGGAAATGTGATCTATTTTTATTGAGTATCAAACTATTCGATAATCAAGCAATTGAAATGGCTATAGTTATTATTTTTTAAGTGAAAAAAATTTTACTACATAAAGGTATTTATAATACTTACGCTTTAAGAAATATGAATTAACTTTTTTGATTTGTTCTTTAATTATTTTTAAAATAAAAAAGTAATATTTTCTGGAAACGGAAGCATTTGTTTAAATTTTCCAATCCTTGGACCAGTTTCATAGGGATCCGTACGAAAAGTCGAAAATAAAAATGTCGAAACAGAAATGTCGAAATTTTAAAATTTTCATAAAATCGAAATCATATTTTGGCGAAAAAAATGAAGCAAAAAAAAAGGAAAATAACTAATTTAACCCATTAATAAAATAAAACTTACTTTTATTTGCGGTCCCTGATTTTTATATCGCTAATGTAATTAATATAAAACGAAAAAGGTCCAAGTATGTACTTTTACACAGCAACGATCGGTTTAGCCGTTTGGTCAGCCCACGCGTTAACACGAAATTGATTTAATTTTTACATACTTATAATATAAATATACATATATTATAAATTATTTATATATTTTCATGAGTTTTCTTTCATGCGAATGTAAAAAAATAAGAAAAAGAAAAATAAACTCTCTAATTTAAGCACACAGCCAGAAATTTAGCATTATAAAATCACAAACATAACCTGACATGTGCTTCATTATTGGGGCTCGAATACAAAATTTGATATGTGCACGAAAACCAACAAAAAAAACAATTACGAGTTCATATACGGAATTTATAACAATTTTTTTATGTCAAATTATAAGAAATACTGTTGGCCATATTTTGGTATTATTTTACTGTTTCAGAAAGATACATCCTTCGAAAAAAAAAACAGATTTAATGCTCTCCTGAAAAGTTGCTCAAACGCACATATTAAATTTTGCAATGAACACGACGATATGTTGCTCCAGCTGAACCAACTAAGGATGACACGAAGTCTGGAGAGTATTCAGAAGAGGAAGAAGGGTCCGATGAAGAATCTTGGCACTCATCATCATCCTAAAATAGTTTTTTACACAAATTTTGTTTTAGAATTCAATTACACATTTATTATCCATTGCATTACAAGATAAAATTGGTTATTTCCATAATTTTCTTTGTAACTTATATCTCAAGGAAGTCCATACGCATTTTAACAATAAAACAAATTTTTGAGCAACATTATAAAAAAAATAATAATTTGTCTGTTATTCCCTTAGTTAAAGTTGAATTTCATTTTTAAACAGGCGGTAACCCTGCCACATGTTGTTTAGAAATGAAGCCTTTCAAAACCATTTCAATTGATACCCATATTGTAGTAATTCACAGTTAACTTAACTATATTTTAGTTTTTACCCGGTGGCAACTCTTTGCATGTACTAACCTATATATAAAGATCGCCGAGACGAACACGTATGTAGGTATGCGTGTTTCTACAATCGGACCACGGCAACATAAGAGTCTATCGGTGTCAAACTTTAACCAACTTTATTTTCGTTGCTTTGGAGGAATAATTGTACGTCCTCCACCTATATTTACTTGATTTTAAACATTTCCAATTTTAGACATCGTTACACGTCTTTTCTAAACATTTTGAAATAAAATTTCCATAAAAATAATTTTGGCCGCCTAAATCGGCCAAATGCCGCTATGTGCGATGGGTAGACAAGACAGCGACCGTACAAGAAAAAAGGCAGCGATTTAGAAATGGAGAAATATTTACAGCTACCCCTTATACCCGGACAAGAAGTTCCTTTAATTTGGTAGAAGCATAGTCTCAAAGAATTTATAAATTTGTTTACTCTGGAAATTAAGTATCTCTGCGCACTACCTTCCTCAGTGAACTCAGAAAGAGTGTTTAGTGCATTGAGTAGCATTTATTATTATTATTATTATTTATTTATTACAGCTCTCTTGAGCCTAATTCATTACAATATATGTAGACTTAACCTAGTTATTTAATATTACATTGATTAAGCCTAATAAAATCATTTGGAAGGGCATTCATACATGGCAATTACAAGTTGAAATTACGGAACAATAGTAAACGGAAAACAGATATAAAGTAATACATTACATTATATTGGGATAGATTTACAAAATTCAAACAACTTTCTTTTAAACTCATTGATGTTATTAAATTGCTTGACAGTATTTGGTAATTCATTATAACTTTTAAGACCCTTGTAATAAAGATTACATTTATCAGATTCGCTTTTTAACATGGGTAAATTGAAGTCATTTTTCTTACGTGTATCTTTATTGTGTGCATTGCTGCCATACTTTAAGTTAATCTTTAGGTATTCTGGTAAATTATCTTCAATAATGTTTTTAACAAATTTCATCGCATAATAAAAGTGCTGTTGTTTCACACTTAGCCAACCAAGGGCTGATAACATGTCTCTAATGGGCGTGTCATATCGTTTTCGAAGAATGAATCTCATTGCTTGGTTCTGTTGTTTCTGCAATTTATAAATTTGGCTATCATTCATTATGAAAAAAATTGTTGGACAATCATTGAGGAGAGGTTTTTTTATTGATCCATATACCATTATTTTATATTTCCTTTTCAGTAATTTGCAAGTACGCCGCATAAAGTACATTTTTTTTGCTATTTTGCTTACGGTATAGTCAATATGATCATTGAACTGTAGCTTCTCATCAATTTTTATACCCAAGTACGTAAAGCTCCGCACCCTTTCTATTTTTTGTTGGTTTATGTTTAAACTACGAAGTTCATGCATATCAATATTTCTTCTGGATATGACCATGTATTTGGTTTTACTTAAATTTATTTTAAGTTTGTTTAAACATAGCCAATTATATATTTTATTTAAGTCATCTTGTAGTTTTGAAACAATATCAGTAATATGGTCACCACTTAACATGATTAACGTGTTATCAGCGAAAAGATTAATATCACAATATTTAATACCGTTGGCAATATCATTTCTGTATATATTAAATAATATAGGTGCTAGCACTGAGTCTTGAGGTAGACCAACCACTATACTTCTTTTGTCCGTACCGACGATCCAATCTGTGTTCTCTGGTAACCATTTGTAATAAGACTTTGAAACCATTTTAGCTCAACGCCCCGTATCCCTATATCACTCAATTTATTTAGAAGTAACTCTTGATCGATGGTCTCAAATGCGCGCTTTAAGTCTAAGAAGACGGCAACTATGTATTTATTTCTGCTCAATTCTTCTCTCCAGCGAGCTAATACTAAGTTTAGTGCAGTTTCACACGAGTGCCTTTTCCTAAAACCAGACTGTTGTGGCATTAATATTTTATTAGTTTCTAAATATTCTATTAGTTGTTTTTTAACTACCTTTCAAGAATTTTTTCATCACTAGGCAACGTATTAATTGGTCTCATCTCGTCGGCTCTGATTCTGTTCTTGACTTTCTCAATTGGCTCAACAATAGAAGTTTTCCAGTGATCAGGAACAACACCATATTTTAGGCTTTCATTAATTAACTGCGTGTAAAAGTACCCTGTATATGTTATAGAGTCTTTTATGACTCCCTCAGATAATAGTTTTTTTCCTCCAATTTTATTTTTAAAACCACTGACAATTTCAAGCACTTCATCGGTTTCGATTTCTATAAATTTAAAGTTATGTGTGCAATTTGGAGTCGTAAAGGATTCTTTTTTACCAGGTTCTATATTTGAGGTAATTTCGATAATGCTGTCAATAAAGTAGTTATTTAGTGATTGTGCAATCTCATTTTCCGTTGTGTACAAGTTGTTGTGAATTAACACTTTATTAATGGCGTTTATTTCCTTTGACATACTTATGCAATTTTTTAGATGCTTCCACATTGATTTGCTATCTCCAATATTAACTGTTATTTTATGCTCCAAGTATTTAACCTTTTTAACCTTTACCATCCTCTTGTATCTACGTTTGATTGTATTGTAGTCACTCCATGCCCCTGTTTCTAATGCTATCCTGTAAAGATTATACTTTTGTTTATTAAGGTTTGCTAATTCAGCATCATACAACTTGTTCATGAGCTTAAGCCTTATTTCTTTAGTGTATGTTAGAATGCCCATTGAATGCGACAAGACATTAGTTAAAAATTTCGATTTATCATCGATGCTTAATTTCGAAAAATCCCTGTAATTGTATTGCCTCAGTTGGTGAAGAAGATTATCACTTGTGTAATTTTCCCAAGATATAATAAATTTGTTTGCTCTCATNACTTTCTTTCCTAGTAAATTTGTTTGCTTCTCGAAGCATTGATCCATCCTTTGCAAGGCCCAGTAATCAGCGGTCGTGCTGCTGAGTTGGGCGAACGTTCCAAAAGCTGCTATTCAATCGCTTGTTTTGTATGGAAAAAGGTTTCACATGCAAATGGATTTTAACAATTCAGAATTTTTGTGAGAAAAAATTAAAAATATTTGACATTTTCGAGACCAAATAATTTGAAAATAAATCAAATCAGCTGCTCTACTGATACTACCTGTTCAATGTACCTTGAACTCTACCAATTTTTTACTGTACGTTGTAGCTTTATATAGATTTATATTGAAGTCTCCAATAAATACAGTATCATCATCTAGGCAAGTATTGTTTAAAATTTCACTGAGGTAGCTGATAAAGTCAGCATCGCTAGAATTTGGCGAGTGATATATTACCCCTATTTGGTATTTCGGGGTAACATTTCCAATTTTTAAAAGAAGACACCAAATATTTTTATCCCACGAGTAATTAACGAGAGTTTCATATTTAATTGAGTGATGGACGTAAATTAAAACACCGCCTGTGTGTCTACTATTCGAGTTGCATCTAATTAGGGTGTAGGTTTCTACCTGTATTTCGTGGTTTGTAATGTCTTCGGTCAAACAGGTTTCTGAACATGGCACCAAATGAGGCTTACAAATTTCTATTAGTTTCTCAAGTTCACACTTATTAGCTGTAATACTGTTTATGTTTAAATAAATGATATTCAATTCATGAATACTTCGTTGCTAAACTTTAGTTTTGCTTTTGGCTTGAACGTATTTTTGGTATGCAGGGCAATCCAAACTGAATGCTGAGTGATTTACATTAACATCTATTACTTTTTTCTGAACAAGTTCACAACAATTTACACACCTTATTATATCAGAGCCGCAATCCTTAACATCGTGATTTCCAGCACATCTACTACATGCCTTTTTATTTGTACAATCACTTGACTTGTGCTTATAACCCAAACATTTAAAGCATCTCATAATATTTAGATGCTCAAATACCATGCAAGTGTCCCATTCGATATTTACTTTTTTACGTTTCAAGACACTTCCATAGGTTAAAGCATCTGTTTCAACTAGAATGTTGAAGCTTTCTTCTCTTCGCGTTCTATTTTCGTATACTTTCAGTACTTTCAACTCCTTTCCCAAGAACTCATCATTTTGCTTAGTTAGACATTCTATTATGCGATTATTATTTTCGGTTAACCCAACTATTTTCAGTGTCTTTTTTATTTCCTCTTTTCCTTTAGCTTTCTGGGCCTGGAACTCCGTTCCAATACTATCTCTTATTTTTTGATGCACCTTTTCGCAAGTATCTTTATTTTTACATTCTGAAACTATTCCCCCTCTATTAATTTCTTTCACAGTCTTAACAAGACCGTGGGTGGGTTCGATTACCATTTTCAGCGCCTCTTTTGTTTCCTTAACGTTTTTGTTTTTGTTCAAGGGCTTTATAACAATTTTATTTTCATTTGTTTTGACAGCTTGGGCATATGATATTGGGGCATTTTCTTTGCTAATTACTGGCTGAATGTTTTTTACCAAGTCATTACATTTTTGCAGTTCACTAGAAATTTCCTTAATGATTTCATTTTTCATAGCATTAATTCTCACTCCAATGTTATGTTCCAGAAATGTATTAAAGTCTGAAACAATACTCGTTTTTATTTGCGTACATTTGTTGTTAATTAGTTCCTCCAAAACTTGTTTTACATCAGCCGCCTTCAACTTAGATTGCTCACATTTACTTATTAAATGTTTGATTTCGATAAATTTCGTATTCGTATCAGATAAAGTACACTGATTACAAAACCATTTCAAATTAATATTTTCCGTGATTATTTTAATTTCATTCCTTTTAATATTGCTACATTTTAGACAGAAGTTATAGCCACACCCACCAGAGCATGTTATCATTTCATCTAATTGAAACAATTTGGCAGTACATTCTTTACATTCTACTGTTGGCATTTTGCCACTTTTTACTGTGGCAATATACCCTAAGTTAACGTATGGCAATAATATATACTAACCACAATACACAAGTTTATGGCAATTTCAATAATTTTATGATATGAGCAATTGCTACTATAACCTAAGCGTAAAACTAACTTGGCAGCACTCTGTTTCCAGCTGATCAGCTGTTTCGATTCCAAGAAGTAGTTGACGTTTGTTGATATGGAATGATGAGCAAAGGGCATCAATTGCGAATATGATGGCAAAGGACAGAGTAACAAATGAGAGAATCTGAACAGAGGAGCGCCCTCGGGTACGCAAAGCAAAACCAAAAGAGATGGAGATTAATCCGAATTGTCTTGGATTTAGCGGCTCCAATGCTCTTTCGCGGAGGTGTCCAAAGCAGATCTGCTGCAGATTGTTCCCTGTGCCTTCCCAATACCAACAATTGCAGCTTGACTTACTTTTGTTAACTCAGCTATCGCCGCAGCAAAAACAACAACAGCAAAACAAACTATTTTATTTATGCAACTTTTTGTTCGCTTATTTGTTTTGCTTGTATGTTTATTTATGCGACACTCACTTCAGTTGATTCAGCTTGCACTTAAATGGTACTGTTGGACATAAAATGTATAAAATACAATTCTTTTAACTATTTAAAATGAAAATATCTAGCGCGAGCGCAAAACACACATCTGTTCCGTTTACTATCCGTTCCGTTATGTTGCAAATAGAAATAGGTTGTGTCCCGATAATGCTGAAATGCTTCATTTCATAATGAAAAATAAAAAATTGTCAACTTTAATTACTATTTAGATACTATTAAATATGAATTTAGAAACACAAAAAAAAATAAAATTTTGAACGAGATTTTTGAATTGAATCTTTTATAATCGAAATACGGTAATATGGCAGGATAGACGGATAACTGAAAAACGGCCGTATAAGCCGCATTTCGGATATCTACCAGATACCCGGCACTAATATTTTTCTACAATTTTTTCATCTGCTTCTCCAAGTGCCTAAAACTGTTTTAAATGTATGGTTTTTTAACCAAAAAATTAACGACAAAATCAAACAGTTTTAATTCACAAAACAAGTGATGTGGCAAATTATCCAACAAAAATATAAATGGTATTCATTATTTTTAACCAATTTTTAAACTGCTTCTCCAAGTGCCTAAAATTGATTTAAACATAAGGCTGTTTGAACAAAAAAAATCCAGCGACAGAATCAAACAGAGTACAAATTCACAAAACAAACCACACGGCAAATTACACTACGTAACAAAATTGAAGAAAGTCAAAAAACTTGAAATTCCATATAGCACATGTTGTGGGACTACATAGTTGAAATTTCAAATGTACCCGAAAAATCTTGACCAATGGTCAAAAAACCCGTTTTTTTGAAGGTTACATTTGCTTTTTGTTGATAATTTCAACATTTCTGAACCTATTTTAAATATTGATTGATCATTAGAAGAAAAAGAATAAAAATGTCTTACCCTTTAATTTTATTCGTTTTTATGAGAAATATTAGGCGAGTTTTTTTTTTGCGTTTAAAAATTGTATGGCGCTCTCAGCGACAAACTTTATGTGCGCTTATGAATAGTTGTCGAGAAAATCAAAATTACTTGTTTGAAAACGGAAATTGTCGATGATTGTTTTTTTTTTACATGTTATGCGTAGATGTATGTACATTAGATGACTTATTTTGCCTAAAGTATTTCAGATCCTCCCTCCGGCAGCATATGAAAATAGGATGCTAAAGACCTAACAAAATGGAAAAGAAATTCATTATTGCAAAAACTGAATGAGCTACTCCGAAAACTGCGATACATAAGACTGTTTTGCTATAACTTTGGATCCTTATATGAAAACAAATTCATTTTACACAAGAAAGAAAAAAATATCCAGCCTCATGAAGAATAAGCCGCTAAAGCGAATGGCGTACTCAGTTTTTTAATACAACTAACCAAAAAGCTACACACACGGCCTAAAGTGACAATTTGGTACTATTTTTCACGAATTTTCAAATTTATTCGTTAGGATTTTCCAGATAGCAGTATTTTTTCCAAAACTAAAATACTTAAAATTGTAGCTAATTTAATGTAGTCATAAAAAAGTTGACAGCTTTTAAATAAAATTATATTTGAACTAATATATTAGATTTATGTAAAGCCATGTCTGACATACATACTTTAAATTTTTAACAATGTCGTTTTAGGATGTTAGGTAGGGAAACACTTTCTGATGCGCCTCTACGAGTTGAAAAACCATCTGTTTCTCGGTTACGGAAGTGATTACTTTTTCATTTAACTTTGTTGCAATAATTTTTTTCACTATTGCTTCAGCGCGTAAATAATTTTGGTTCTTTATCAATTTCCAAAAAATTTGTGTAATTTGATGCGTCCACAAATAATGCCTCAAAAAATGTCTTTGTATTTTTTTTTTTTTTGTTTTTACGAAGGTGAATTAGCCGACGCAGAACGTGCTCCCGAGTAGGCAACGTAGATTGCGAGAAATTGCGCAGTGTTAAAATTAAGTGCACTTTTCTTTATATGTATTAAATTAATGAAACTTACCAATTAGGAAGTAACTACTAGTCTTTGTCGTTTTCTCCGTTATCGCTTGCATCAATATTGTCTATTTTTTTTTTTTTGATTATGTAAGATAATAATGTTATTTTCAGTCGTGAATATAGATTAAAGTATTCCACAATGCGACAGTTTTATCCACTCCTGCTTTGGCTTTAAATTTTTGACGATGTTTGTCAAGTTTGAAAGTGGCTTTCAACATGGCTCCACTTAAGCCTAATTTACTAGTTCAAATATAATTCGATCTAAAATCTGTTCACTTTTTTATAAACTACATTAAATTAGCTACAATTTCAAATATTTTAGTTTTGGAAAAATTACTAGTATCAAGAAAATCCTTACGAATAAATTTGAAAATTCCTGAAAAATAGTACCAAATTGTCACTTTAGGCCGTGTGTGTAAATTTTTGGTTAGTTGTATTAAAAAACTGAGTACGCCATCCGCTTTAGCGGCTTATTCTTCATGAGGTTGGATATTTTTTTTTTTTTTTTGTGTAAGATGAATGTGTTTTCATATAAGGATCTAAAGTTATAGCAAAACAGTCTTATAAATCGCGGCTTTCGGAGTAGCTCATTCAGTTTTTGCAATAATGAAATTGTTTTTCCATTTTGTTAGGTCTTTAGCGTCCTATTTTCATATTCTGCTGCCGGAGGGAGGATCTGAAATACTTTAGCAAAATGTATGGAGAAAATAAGGCATCTAATGTACATATATGCGTGTAAAATTCACAGCTATTATTGCCTATTTTTAGAGTTCTTTAAAGGTCATTTAGAGGTCGCGACCTGTCAATTTAGGTCAGAAAATACGATTTGGAGAATTATGAGTTTTTGTATGACTATTTTTGATTCGATTTCAAAGATCTTAGAAGAGGATATATAGGAATTTAAAAAGGTATATAATACTCTATTGTCGGACTAGACTTGTTGGGATTTTGTATCTGGTAAATTAAAAAAAAAAATACTCATATTTCTCTAAATTTTTTAAATTTTGACCATCGAAAATCTTTACAATTTCAAAAAATATTTTGTTATTTTAACTTTTATTTCAACATAGATTGATTAAGAGAAAAATACTGATAATAATAAAATATTTCACACAAAAAGCGTTGAATTTTTTAAATTCCTGCCCGTATTTTGTTTGTAAGTCAAATATTGGTGGCGTTGTGCTACTATGATTGCACGGTTCAGTAATCATAGTCATCTTATGTACAGTAGTCGAAAAAATTATAGCCGCACCAAATTTTGACAGGTTTTAAAATATTATTTTTGTTGTTATTTCATTTTGGTTAGTTTTTTATAGTTCATTCTTTAACATTCGTATAAATACAAGTTTATATGCAGTGTCACACTATTGGGTATTTGCCGAAATTTGGTGCAAATCGAATCCCAATTGTGTGAATACCCAAATATTTTTCTTTATCCCAATCACGAAAAATATTTTTTTTAAATTTTTCAATAGAAGATGGCTGTATTGTAGCAATCTTTTGACTACAAAAAAACCCAATTTTTGTTATTTTGTACCAATAGCCCAATATAAAAATGCACAAATCTGTACAAATGTACTATTCGAGTGACACTGCCTTAAAAACTTATGCAATAAAAAAAAATCAACAAATCTTCGTAAAAATTTAGAGTTTTTGATTAAATTCTGAGGATGCAGTTTTGTAGCCCACCGAATTCTAGTAGAATAAAGTACAAGTTTCAAATGGTTAAAAATTACGGATGATTTTTTAGAATTTTTAAAAAAGCTCGAAATTCTGTACGAAAGTTTGTTGATTTTTTTTAACATTGCCCAAAGTTGGAAACTTGGATTTTCACGGGGTTTGTTAAAGAATGAACTAAACTAAATAATCAAAATTAAATAACAAGAAAAATAATATGTTAGGTTAGGTTAGGTTAAGGTGGCAGACCCGCGAAGGGGACTCACTTAAACATTTAATTGTGATACCACATTATATAAATATTCATTTGAACGGTAACTGTGTAAAATTATGAGAAGCGCTGGGTGCTCACAACAAAGTTCCGCAAACAGCTGATGTCCACTCCGGAGAATCCCTCGGGAGTGTTGATGGAATGCGCACCGAAGTGCTTAAACCTTAATCTTGCGAATGCCGGGCAGTTGAGTAGGAAGTGCTGAGATGATTCCACCTCGTCTTCCAGGCAACTGCACCAGTAGGGATCCGTGACGATCTTGAGTCGCACCGCGTGGGTTGCCATGGGACAATGTCCGGTCAGTACACCTGTGATAATCGAGAGCTGGCGCTTAGCCAGCTCTAGTAGCTCCCTTGACCGCCCGCGGTCCACAACCGGCCAGAAGGACCTTGCAACTTTGCGAGTCGGGGTTTTTTCCCAGCGCTCGCTGAGCTGAGATGAGTAAGCCCATCTGCCCCAAAACAGACCGCAGTTTGCCAGAGGAACCCCAATGCCCTTCCTGTCCGAGGTGATGGCATCGAGGGTGCCCTGCCTAGCCAGTTCATCAGTCCTGCAATTTTCTGTTATATCACTGTGTCCTGGGACCCAAATCGGCTTGATCTGGAAGTATTCCCAAGCAGTTGAGAGAGAGGTCAGGCATTCCCCGACCACACCATTAGTGATATTACGTTAAAACTTGGCAAAAAATGGTTCGGATATAAGTTTTTTACCACTGTATGTATTTTTTTATATTTTTAATTGGGCATACACATTATACATAACGGTATGTACTAGGGATGTTAATTCTTCGTTTTTTACGGTCGCGAGATTTTCGGGATGTCGTTCTCACAATTCCGGGATCCCGGGATTTAGATGTTCATTACTTTTCTACAACTTAAACAGAAAAAATTGTTTCTATATTGTTTGAGAAGCTCTCCCACCATAAAATAAATAATAAATAAAGGAGTTTAAAATCTATTCTATTATTTAAAGTGGCATTTTTATTTTTTCTCTCTGGCGTCACGATTTATTTTAAAGGGCATTGTAGTTTGATTTTGTAGGGAAAAAGCAACGATAATTTACAAGGCTAACTTAGCACAGTAGGCAACTGGCTGAGTTATTGGGATCGTCGGTACGAATCCTACTGAAAGAAGCCTGATGAGGAAATGTGGTGATTTCCGAAATAGCTATCACTTCTACCATTATTTCAAAATTATTATGGTTGCTTTTCCACAATAAGTTTTTCATTAAAAACGGCCTCGATCTCAATAAAAATTGTTGAATATAATTGTTATAAGACCATAAAATAACAAAAACAAATAACTTAAGGACGAGCACACCTAAAGGTTAAACATTCTAAATAAAAATAGAATTATTAACAAAAACCAACAAAACCAACAACCACATGATCAAGTGTAAATTGTAGCGAAATAGTTGACTTAGCAAATGAAAAAGTGGGAAAAAAGCAACGATAATTTACAAGGCTAACTTAGCACAGTGCATAGGAAACTGGATGAGTCAGTGGGATCGTCGGTTCGAATCCTACTGAAAGAAGTCTGATGAGGAAATGTGGTGATTTCCGAAATAGCTATCACTTCTACCATTATTTCAAAATTATTATGGTTGCTTTTCCACAATAAGTTTTTCATTAAAAACGGCCTCGATCTCAATAAAAATTGTTGAATATAATTGTTATAAGACCATAAAATAACAAAAACAAATAACTTAAGGACGAGCACACCTAAAGGTTAAACATTCTAAATAAAAATAGAATTATTAACAAAAACCAACAAAACCAACAACCACATGATCAAGTGTAAATTGTAGCGAAATAGTTGACTNAAAAATAGAATTATTAGCAAAAACCAACAAAACCAACAACCACATGATCAAGTGTAAATTGTAGCGAAATAGTTGACTTAGCAAATGAAAAAGTGGGAAAAAAGCAACGATAATTTACAAGGCGTACTTAGCACGGTGCATAGGCAACTGGCTGAGTCAGTGGGATCGTCGGTTCGAATCCTACTGAAAGAAGTCTGATGAGGAAATGTGGTGATTTCCGAAATAGCAATCACTTCTACCATTTTTTCAAAATTATTGTTGCTTTTCCACAATAAGTTTCTCATTAAAAACGGCCTCAAGCCCAATAAAAATTGTTGAATATTGATTTTGTAATTTTATGGCCTTATAACAATTATATTCAACTATTTTTATCGAGCTTGAGGCCGTTTGTAATTTTAAACATATGAAATGGAAGGAGAAATTTTTATAGAATTTAAAAAAAAATTTTTTTGGATTCACAAGCACGAATAGGTAATTTTTTAAGCTGATAAAGTTAGAACGACCAAATTCGAGGATGGTATCGAGTACCGCACCCGTTTACTTTACCCCAATGTTCACACCAAATGTGGTATTTTTTAATAATGACTAAAAAAACATGTTTAAAACTTGAGTTCGGTCAACACCCACGTTAAAAGTTTTAAGCTAAAAAGAACCAGGGTGATATCGTCTTGAAACTAAATTTATAGAAGTTGACACAGTTGTCAAAGGGATATGAAATGACGAGAGAATCGAATCAGTCTCATTAAAACTCGATCAGACTCCACAATGGGTCATATGACTCCAAAAATATACTGGAAGGAGCGCTTGCACAAAGTGTTAAGCCATTGTATCATTTATTTTAGACCTTCAGTAAACTTTTGGTTGATTTTAATGGAAATTAATTATTCACAGGTAACTTTAAATCCGTTTGAAGCCAAAGATGTAAATAAAGTTCTGGAAGTCATCAATTAACGATTATGTTCTTCTTTATTTAAAACAAAATTAGTAGAGATGTTTAGTAGAACAAGTTGACTACTCAAGTCTCTAGAACAGGTGTTCAGAAAAATTTTATCATAATCAAAGAAATTGTCTGTTATTTATTTATCCAAGCAAAATATGAAACTTTCGCTAACATCTATCTATAACGGAATACTTCCTTTTATTTTATTATATTAAATATTATTTTCTGAAAACCTGTTAAAAAGATACATATAACCCATTTCATGCGTACCGATTTTGAGTGAACTATGCTTTATATTTTTTATTTTATGAGGCATTTCATGTCACCGCGGCCACCTCTGTGCTCGACCTCTAAGGATTTGGATCAAAGTTGAAGAGATTGAAGGTCTAGGTGCCATGAATATATGTGCAGCATATTTTGCCGATATGACGTTTGGTTTGAGGAAAGGTGTGTATTTCCTTTTTCTTGTTTTAATAAAAGGACTAACCTTGGAGGCTATCATTGGAGGTCTAATATTCTTTTGCAATGAAACCGAAACATCAACAACATCAACATGAACAACACTCATTGCAAAAGAATATTAGACCTCCAATGATAGCTCCACGGTTAGTCCTTTTATTAAAACAAGAAAAAGGAAGTAAAAGTGAGTAATAAAATTATAGTTAAAAAAAAATCAACACGCTTTTATTAAAATAAGAACTAAAAATAAAACAATTATTTATTGATGTAAAGATTCGTCAAATGAGAATATGAAGTTCCCTAACTTGATGTTATTTAACTGTTATTTTATAGCTTAAAGTAGGATTAAAGTAATTGGCACGTAGTCATGGTCGAAATAAAATTCAATGAAAAGTTAGTTGCAGTTATGTTTTGCAGGCATCCCATTGGTAGAAGGCTTCGGGTGTTGTAACATCAGGAGTTGAAGACTTGCTCTAGCTGCTAGTCTCTTAAAATTTCCTCCAATCACGTCGTAAGCAGATTTCCCATGTGAACTTGCAACAAAGTTCAATTCTGCCATTTCCTTGAAGAGATTTTCATGATTTTAGGCCTTTAGTAAAGTTAATATGTATTATTCATATTGTTTTTCTTTTAACACACCTTTCCTCTTTCAAAAATATACAATTTCATAAAATTTCAATGTTTATTTATCATATTGCTCGAGCGTTAGACGATCTAGAGTCCAAACGCATAAGTAGCCCATTACGCCCATGTGGGCACTTAAAGTTGACATTATAGACAATGTTTTTATGTAAAAAAAAATTTAAAAATGCTATAATCAAAAAAAAATATCAAAAAAAAAATGTTTGCTTAATTTATTTTTGTTTTTTATACCTTGCACATTAATGTCAAAAATGTACAATTAATGCCCATAATAAGACGGAAGAAAACAATTTTTTTTCATTAAGTTGCGTTAAAAGGTTCCCCAGATACAGCACTTTAAAGAAAGGTATGTATGACGTTTTCTTAAAATTTAAGTCCCGTGTAAATAGGCAACCCTACGTCATATCGGCAAAATAAGCTGCACATATATTCATGTCACCTAGACCTTCAATTTCTTCAACTTTCATCCAAATCCTTAGAGGTCGCGCACAGAGCTGGCCGCGGTGACATGAAATGCCTCTTATATAAATTTGTTTTGTATACTGTTTTAATAAATTAAACATTTTACAAATGTTTGATTTCAAAGAAATAAGAAGAGGTTATATGTAGTGGGTAAGATATATTTCCTGTGGAATATCCTTATATAATAAAAAAACGCTTTCTATGAGACGAGCTGGAGCGGTGTTTTCTTTTTCAGCCTTAGAAAGAATTGCGATGGTGACATCAAATTAGCGGCAAGCTCGTTTGGGTGTGATTGCAGGCGATATCGATATTTTGTGGCAATCTTTTTTATTTCATCCTTCACTAGTGAGATTTTAAGTTCCCGATGAATTTAGGCGTTCGTAACGTACCAAGGAGCGTTTACAAGGATTCGCGGAGTTTTGGACTGAAATCTTTGAAGGATTTCTAAATTTGAATTTGATTCTGTTCCCCACAATTGAATACCGTAAGTCCACACTGGTTTTAGAACGGATTTGTATAAGATAACTTTGTTGTCTAGAGCGAAGAGATTGATGTTTTAACAGCCAGTACATGCTCCGAAATTGTATTCCTAGGGCTTTCCTTTTGCCGAAGATGTGCGCCCTCCATGCCAATCGTCTGTCCAAGTGAATTCCCAAGTACTTAGCAGAGTCAGATTGGGGGATTGAAATGTTATTCAATTTGATTTGCGGACATGTGTCTCTCCAAGTAGTACATGTGTAGATTTAGTTTCGTTTACCTTCAGACGCCAACTTTACAACCATATAGAAATCTGATCAATTGCTTTTTGGAGCTTAGATGATGATTATATGGGATCCCGTGCGGTCGTGATTATAGCGGTGTTATCAGCAAAAGTTCATGTGAGAACGCCGTCAGATACTGGAAAATCGTAAGTAAAATTTTTTTGAATTTTTTCAACAAGCCTGTGAACTTGCTCAATTGTAGAATGTTGCTTTCTAAAGCCGAATTGGTGATTTGGAATTAATCGCTTTAACTCAATTATTTTCAATGGTTTTTTAAGAAATAATTTTTCAAATACTTTTGACAAAATCGGAAGGAGTATGATAGGACGATAGGACTTTACGGGAAAATACTTCTTGTTAGACAAGCGTTAAACAGGTGAGTATAAAGTTTAGAGCCTCAATTGGAAGTTTTTTAAGAACTTCGGCGGTAATTCGATCATAACCTGGTGCCTTGTGGTCTTTTAATTTATTTATTGTGCTAGTTATTTCGCTTCTAGTGAATTTTTTCATCTGTAGCTCCATTTGATGGGGTTCTTCTAAGAAGGCAGATACAAAAGCGTCTGCAGCGATGTGTGGCGAGAATACATTTTTTAGGTGATTGGCGAAAAGCTCTGATTTATCCAAAGGAGTTTTCGCCCAGGAGTTATCGGGTTTCCGAAGTGGTGGTCGGTAGTCGATCGTGTTAAGTTTCTTATTTACTTTCCACAGGGACTAGTTGGAAAGTTCAGTTGGATCCAAATTTTGAAGGAAATGCTTCATTTCTTGTTCCTTTTGCCGTTTTAGTAAACCTTTTAGTTCCTTAGTCAGCTTGTTGAGTCGACGTTTGTCTTCTGGAGACCTAGATCGGTTCCAGATATTTCTCGCTTGATGTTTATCTTTTATTTTGTCTTGTATAAGTTCATTGTGATGTATGTGCCTTTGGTTTAGTTTTCGGAGCCGAGTGGATTCCCACGCAGCTTGTTGTATGCAATTAGTTAGATACTCGGCAGCCTTGATTATATCTTCCTCGCTTTTAAGAGGCATTTTTAAGCACAACGAGTTGAAGTCAAAATGGTTTTAAACTGAGTCCAATTTGTACGGCTGTTGCAGAGATGGCATTTTCGAATGGTATTTTGAAGCTCTTTCGTGATCGTAATGATCACTGGTGAATGATCTGAGGAGAGTTCAAGACTAGACTTGCAGGTTATCTGACAAGATCAGGAATTTTGTTTGGGTCCGAAGGCCAGTATGTCGGTGTTAGGTTTAAAGAATTGGATGCATTGTTTAGTTCGCGTGCTTTCGTTGTTGTGAGTCGAGATCCACACAGTGTATTTTTTGCATTATAATCGCCTCCTGCAATGAAGCGGCATACTAGGGTTTTAAAGAACTTAATGTAGACTTCGTTTTTTATATTGTTTTTGGGTGGGCTATAGATGGCAGAGATAAGGAGTGAGCCAATTTCATCCTCCACTGTTATATTTGTTGCTTGGATTTCATCTGTTCTGTAATGTGAAGATTCATAATACTTTATTGTCTTCCTAATGAGTACAGCTGAGCCTCCGTGAGCAGATCCATCTGGGAGCATTGCGTGATAAAGACAGTAAGAAGATATTTTAAAAAAGCTTTTTTTCGTAAAGTGTGTTTCGGATACTAGTAGAATGTCGTATTTCATTTTTTTTGTAGAAAGATTTTTAACTCATCTGAGTGGTGTGACAGTCCATTGGCGTTGGCAAGCTTTAAAGGACATGGAGTTGCCTTTGCGACAAGATTTACCAATAGGCTTGTCATAGTTGTTATTTGGGACATTACATCTCTGAGTAACTTCATCATATCACGTATCCCCCTAATCAGAGCATCGCTTTGGCTATTGTTGTTATTGTGGGATATTTGATTTATCTGACTACTAACTGCTTGGGCATACGATAGCTGCTGTGGATGTAAGTTCAACTGCGCTTGTTGATATGGATGGTTACTTGTAGTATTTTTTGCCTTAACGCTGGGAACGTAGTAGATTCGCAGGGTGATTTCCCTCGCACAACGCACATTTGACGTCTTTTGATCTTGTCTTCCTTTCACACTCTGCGGAAATATGTTCGCCTGCGCATTTAATACATCTTGACATCTGGAACACTGTGGGATATCTCGTTTTGGGCGAGGAGGTTAGAAAACAATTAGACTGTGTAGTAAACTCTTTATATCATAGACGGTTTTGTTGTTATTTTGTTGCATCTCAACCACAAACATTGGGAGAGCCCTCTTTGTTTGGGAGTGTTTCATGTTCCAAACATTTGTAACAGTACGTCCATACTCTTTCAGAGCCGATTAAATTTCATCCGGTCCAACTGACGGATGCGTGTTCCTAAGAATAAGTTTAAAGTATCTTTCGTTTTTTAGCTTATAAGTGAAGAACTCAGTATGCTTGCTTTCAAGTAATTTGACTATATTAGAGAATGATTCGGGATTTTTCGGTTGAATTTTGACTCGATTGGCACCAATAACTCTAACTTCGTTAAGCGTGTCTAAAAGCGGATGTATATTCTCGACTTTGTCCACAAAAATGGAGGAGGTTTGATCGGTTTTTCGTTTTGTTGTGTTTTTTTGAGGTTCAAGTAGGGATGCAAACGATGCATGGATGTTTTTGAAACATCGATAATATCGGTTCAATATTAGAAATTCCGAGTGTACTCTTATCTTTCGGTATTAAAAATGCTTACTTCATAATTAAATAAATAATATAAAAAAAACTTTTTAATATACAACGCTTTTATAAATGGACTAAAAAGTAGAAAATAATATTTCTCAGTCCCATAGAATTTGTTTTGATAACTTTTGATTTTGAAATTTTAGCAAAAGTCATTATAAACAATCTATGAAATTGAAAATGAAAAACGTGGAGCGCATGCAATACAAAGCATTCGATTTAATTGACAATAGTCAAACTACATAACGTAGACCTAAAATTTCTACAGCGAAAGTAGAACTTTGAAATCGATTTTAAGCGGTCGTTATTCATATACCCACATACATACATACACGCTTTTCATTTTCAATTTCATAGATTGTTTGTAATGACTTTTGCTAAAATTTCAAAATCAAAAGTTATCAAAACAAATTCTATGGGACTGAGAAATATTATTTTCTACTTTTTAGTCCATTTATAAAAGCGTTGTATATTAAAAAGTTTTTTTTATATTATTTATTTTCTACTTTTTAGTCCTGTCTGAATAAAATTTTGCAATAGATATTAAAATAATTCAACGATAATAATAGAAAGGTGCACACACATGCATTTACATATGTATGTACATACAAACGAGCACCAATTAATTTTATTTAAAGAAATGGCGTGTCGTCTATTTCCGCTGTAGCAAACGTAGTACATAGGGCGACATCTAGATGTCATCTACCTCGCCCTATTCACTACAGATGTCGCCCTATGCACTATGCTTTTTTATAGGAACTTTTCAAAGCAAAGCTTTATGGTGTCGGACACACAACATTGAAAGTTTCTGGATCCACAACATTGAAAGTTTCTGGACACACAACATTGCAAGTTGATAAAAGCGTTGTAAAAAGGACCGGGTTCCCGTTGAAATTTCAACGAAATTGGGGCTTGGAACTTTAGGCTCAGCGAACTTATGACGGCGTGCATTTTTATTATATTTATAGGGAGGGCAAAGGAATTGTATATAAGTACAGGGAAATACATCCATATGTAAATATTTCTCTAATTGAATTACAGAGAGTATGAATTGGAAAGTATTAAATTTTCCTTTTAATGTAACTACAACCTAAAAAATTTTGAAACATCGGAAACCATCGATATATCGATGTTTTTCTGGCGATGTATTTTAGCGCCGATGGTCATTTTTCCGATGCATCGAAACATCGATGTATCGATGTTACTCCCAAAGTTTGCATCCCTAGGTTCAAGCTCTTCGTTATTATCAACCGGAAGAGTAGCGAACTTATCTGCATTGCTTAGCCAGTAGTTAAGTTTTTGTTGTTTAGCATTATTTGCTTTTTGGGGACTGTCTCTAGCTCTTTGCGAGCCTTTGGCTTCAGTCCATTCTTCAAGATTAGGATTGGATGTTCCATTTTTATTTGAAGTGGAAGTGCAGTTTGCCTTAGAGCTGATTGAGCTAGTTGATTGGGATCTTTGCCGTTGGTTTTTTAACATCAAAAGTTGGTTTGTTGAAGCTAAGGCGAGGTTTCCTGTAGTCGAATGGCCGGTAGGGTGTGCGCCTCCGCTAAGCGGAGGCGGAGAACGAGTAATTGGCATGAATGTGCAATGTATATTTTGATAGCTTCGGCTTTAAAACGTAAAAAAAAACTAAATAAAAAAAAAAATTTTTTTTTACGCTTTTACCCATATTTTACAGCACGATCTGGACACCAAAATCAAAACTAGACTAAAAATTTCGCAGTGGTCGCCATACGAAGCACAAATTATTGTACAATAACACAAGCATGAGCAAAATATCAAAATAATTTTTATTTTAGCGCTATATCTGTGCAATTTAGTACAAACGACCCCATACACCACACAAACTCTCGTCGCAAGCCCGATATTGCGTAATGTTTTTGTGTGGTTTAGGGGTCCTATAAACGTGGCGTGTGCAAAGAAATTCCGGGTTGTATTTTCCTTATAAGAGTTACCAAATCAACTTATAAATATCTATATATAAATTGTGAGTCTTCAAATAACAAGAAACAAAAATATTTGCCTTTAGACTAGCAGTACTATTCACAGTTTTCAAACATTCATTTTTCAGATATTACATTTAGAAAAACAGTATTAAAAAATATACAATTGTACCAAAAAGGCAACGCTGATCGTGATGGAAAACGAAGTTAGTTAACATCTGGTCGTCATAGCGATGATGGAATTAACAGTGTCAGCCGAGTGAAAATACTGCTAAAGTAACAGAGGCAGCGCCTTCTTGCTTGCCTCACCGCTGGTGCCTTAGTTCAAATTGGTTGGATAGTCGACATGCGTCTTCTGTATACTGTTTATTCTGTGGTACTACACTGGAAAATTATGCTTTATATGCGCAAGAAGTTTTGTATACCTTTGGCATGCGGAAGACCCTCTTTTCAGGCATCACAAAAAGCAGAATTCTACCTAGCAAGGGTTATAATCCATAAGCGCGGCCGAAGGCAGAAGCAAGCGCAACAGGTGGTGGACTTAACAAAGTGCATGTTTTCAATGGATTGGAAGAAGCTGTTATTGGGTTAACTGGATTGAGAACCAGTTCCTCAGGCATAGGAGGGGTTCTGGCTTGTGGCTCAACAATTTAAACAGAAGCTGACATACATAGATGCGCCCATCGCAACCGTTGAAGCAACCAGGGCATGTTGCTCCGACCGTTGCTTCGTATGTAGCTTCGTTGCTCTTTGAAATTCATGTTGCCGGAAATGCACAGTGGTTCGAAACGCAAATCTAACTGGACGAAACTCAAAATTTTATTTTCTTTTATCACTATATGATACTTGCAATTTATTCCCGCCTATATATTTAGATATAATTACATTTATTAAAGCAATTAACATATGGAACCAAAAAAGTAGGTCTACGCCGTCGATTTGAGAACTCTATTATAACTGAAATTTCACTTAAAAGATTGCTAATCTCACTTACAGATATTTACATAATGGCAAATTGACTTAATAAACCAAATATTACACTTATTTCTCTATATATTTAGAGGTCATAAAGTAATTTATGTCCGTATTAAGGTAAGTAAGTATATTCTTAAAATTCGCCATCCTGATTTGTTTTAAAAAATATAATTAAAGAGTCGCAAAAGTAAAGGCCGCTTAAGGCCGTTATGAAACTACTTGCATATTATTCTTTACACCTTCGGAAATGCAGAGGTTAAGCTTGATAACCATGTCTAACCATTTCGCTTAGATATTTACATTTTAGTGACGGTATGTCAAATCTCAAAATTCAAAATAATTATAAACAGGAACTATTGTAAACTTTGGCTGCATTTCTTTATTCATTCTGAACGTTTGGAATAAACTTTTTTGTTTACTTATTCCTTAGAACGTTCTTGATGATATGTTAACGTATATTTCAATCGCATCCTGTTTATTCTGGCTGTGAAATGGCATTATCCGGAATGTATAAAGAGACGCAGCCTTTATATAGCAACTATGTATATAAAAGTTTTTAGGTTCTCTGAATATAAATATGTATAAGGTAAGATACTGAAAACTCGAAATGACCGATTCAATAAGGCGGACGATTTTTTGAAAATTAATATAACTTTCATGCAATTCTTTATATGGACAAAAATAAAAATAAAAATTTCAAATATCAACGGAAAGCCCTAGGTACTTCAAACTTGCTCTTAGTTATACTAAAATGGAATAGGCTACAAAGCTATTTAAATCTAATTAGAAGTGGCTGGCAATAGGAAACAACTGCTTATAGTTAGTAGGATCCGACGCGAATGCCCATCATACGGTGTGGGGAAGCGCAACATAAATGAAAGAGGTGAGTCACTTCGTAACTTTATACAATTACAAAAGGAAGTAGTAATGGAGGTGAAGAAGCGACGCACAGTAAGGCAAAGAAGGTTGCTGTGGACAAATTAATTTTGACAGCTCAAATATGAACCGATTTCAAGTTCTTTTTTTTTTTTTTTGTTTTAATAAAAGATAGTTAAATTTCGCGTCGATCTATCCGTGGCGATTTTAAAAAAAAACTCTGGTTTTTTATTTATCTATGTTCAAAAATTAAAGAAAAAAATTTTACGTTTGAATGCTTCCTCTTTTTTGGAAAATACTTGAAATTAATTTCAAATGTCTGCAATTATTTAAAACTTTATTCATAAACATTTTTCCACAGGATAGATTTAATTAAAAAATGTTTTTCATTTGTTATCTATACTAATATATATTTTGAAAGCCGTTTTGCTCGTTTTTCTCTGTTCGAAAAACTCGAGAACAGCTCAAAGGATGATAATAGATGAAGGATAATTTCGATATATCAAGAGGGCGTGGCACCTCCCATACAAACTAAAGTTTTTACACAACATATCTCTGGAAGTATTCATCGTAGAGTTTTGCAATTTAGTACGGAGATATATAATAGTAACGCCAAACTCATGCACAAAATGGGAGTTATTGAAAAAGGAAAATACTGGACAATATGAAGGCTAAGCCGCGTAGGTATAACCCAAACGTTGAACTTTAAGAAGGAGTTAGAACACTAACATCGATCCTTACTAATGCTTACAACGCATCCTGCCCTCTCTCGTGCACTAATCGTAGATCTAAACCTGCTTGGTGGAATAAGGAGCTGGGATCACAAAGAGGTGAAGTGCTAGAAATCTTCAAATTTGCCAAGGTAGCTGATAATGAATTCTGCTGGGGGTAGTACAACGACTTACTCAAATCATATAAAAAAGAAGTGCGAAAGGCAAAGAATAAATCCTGGATGGACTTCTGTGGAAACTTATAGGAAACAAACGAGGTGGGCAGGCTTAGCAAACTTCTAACCAAGATTCCAAGCGCACCTTGCCCGATACGTAAGAGTTGCGGGGACTGGACCAATTCAAGCGGGAAGTCGCGCGAAGACTTGGTCAGCACCCACTTTCCGGGATGCATGGATTCGACAGACCTCGATAGTGGGGCGGAGGTGGAGCGAGTAGCATCCCGCCAA
This sequence comes from Rhagoletis zephyria, assembly GCF_001687245.7. Classification (NCBI taxonomy): domain Eukaryota; kingdom Metazoa; phylum Arthropoda; class Insecta; order Diptera; family Tephritidae; genus Rhagoletis; species Rhagoletis zephyria. The sequence goes on along the minus strand of NW_016160527.1, from coordinate 22,889 downwards.
ACGTCATAACTTCTTCCAAAGTAGAATGGGTAATCAACAGTTTTGAGCCCTACAAAACCCCGGGAGTAGACGGAATATTCCCAGTCTTGCTCCACCTTGTCACCATGTGGTACCATGGCTGAAGGCAATATTTTTGGATTGTTTGAGGCTGAGCTATGTGCCGGTACTATGGAGGGAAGCGCGGGTTGTCGTTATACCCAAGGCATTGAAGACCAACCCAGATTTCTCTAAGGAGTACAGGCCCATAAGTCTTACCTCATTCCTTCTAAAACCCCTGGAAAAAATTCTTAACTTTTACAACAGGGACACTCTGCCGCCAGGCATCTTGGCTAAAGCCAGAGTTGGACAAAATGTATTCGAATGACGAATAACAAATGAATAAATTGTTTTTCTTGTTATTCGTAGATAATAAATAATTTTGTTTATTCAAAAAAAAATTATTCGAATGACGGATAAATTATTTTATTCGTTATTCGAATAATTATTCACCCTCATTGCGCGAGTCGTGTCGAATGCAAGTCGTTTTTCGAGAGTCGAATCGTATCGAAAACTTCACGTCATTGCCTAAAATTTCCACTCGACTAGTGTATTAAAACGGAAAAACTTGGCAGCACTGTACAATTTTCGTCGTTTATTTATTTCAGCACGACAGTAGACAATGCCAATGTTGTCGAGTCGTACAATTTAGCCTAATTTGCGACTTACACAATGAGGCTGATTATCTTCACTAATTATTCGAATAACGAATAAAATAATAATAAAACAAGTAATTTATGTACATATATAGATATGTACATATATTTATGTATAAAATGATAACCGTTTTCGTCGTTGCGATTTAACTCAAACCTCTGGATAGATTTAAGTCAAAATTTCGGAGGTTATTCCCTGCGCATTAAGTCCTATTCAAGGCTACTAGAAAACTCCTTGGTGGCGATGGAGCCGAATTATTTATAAAAGCCGTATTTATGAACCGATTGTGTTCAAATTCAAAATGTGTTCTTCCTGCATGATGAAAACTACTTATGCGAAAAATGTACCCGCTAGGTGGCGCTGCAGTTGAGTTATTTAGAAAATCCCTATTTATTGTACAATCAGGTTGTAATTCATAATGGTGCTGCTGTCGAAATCATTAGGAACCCCATACTTTGTTTTTTATGTTTATTGTTAAGAAATTACGAGATTGCGATTTAAAATTTGCAAAGTAATGTTTAATCCAACTTGTAATTCATTTACAAAATGCACTTAGAACTAGTTAATATTTTAACAATTTTTTTGAATGGACTGTAGATGAGATTTATGACACGTTGATTAGCAAATATAATGTGAATTGAGCAATTGATTTGGGTTGCGGAGTTCGGAGGGAACTCGCGCAACGGGAATGGTAATATTGAAATGGGTGGATAATATGAATATATGTATAGATGGTTGATACCTAGTTTGCTGAAGTGCAGGTGAAACTCCGCGATGTAGTTCAACTCCCGCGTCGATAATATGAGATGAAATCAGGTAAGTAGATGTCGACCTCCAACGGTGTTGTAGAGGACTTTTTTATAGTTGCTGGTGTTACGATCCCTGCTGTCTTCGGTTCAGGTGGCGATGAAAAAGAAAGAGCATGGGAAGGTTGCAATTGCCTTTTATAGGTTACACTGGAAGACAACTGTAGCCAGTGTCTGGAATATTCAAGCAGGGGTGCTTTAATTCGGTGCTCGCGCAGGGATGCATTTGGGATTAAAGGATGCGCAGGGATGCATCCTTCAAGTGGGCGCAAGTCACTTGAACATTTATATTATACGAATTAACGAGATGTCTCACGTCGTCATACACCCTAAATGCGACCTTGCATCTACCTCCGCTTGATGAAATTGCTCGGACGGCCATTGCTGCAGCAGTAAGACTCAAGGAAACCAGCTCTTGGATATTTTAAAAGTGGCGAATCAGCAAGGAAAGGTTCGACCACATCCTTCCAAGAAAGACCACTGTTGGTATATCAATGGCCAAATTTTACATCGAGGATTTTTGGCTCTCTTATAATAGAAAACGCACATCTGTGCTCTTCAGCTTCCTTATAAGGACTTGTGTTGACCTACATGACATAAGACTAGAGGTTGACGCATCGGACCAATGTTGTAGTTGCAAGATCATAGAAGAAGATTACGCACGCTTAGAAAAGATCTCACAAGTGGAAACAAGACCATCGGTAAAGCGCATGATATTGAAAGGTATTTTTTCTTGCATATAGCATCAGAGCTTTTTTTGGCAGAAATATGTGTTAGAAGGGTTCTGTTCTTTAGTTGTTCAACCTAAATTAAGAATTTTTACTTTACCCATATTTGGTTTTCAACGATATTCTTGCATTGGCCAACGCAAAAAATCTTATCAGGGGCCGCGAAACCAGAGGGAATGGGCTAGTATTCTTGATAAAATAGTAAACAGAATTCAGCTAACTCACAATCCTTGACAATAGAAATAAAAGTAAAAGGTGGCTCAATGTGTTAAAAAATGAGTTTTTATTCATTATTTAAAATAACGAATAAAATAACGAATAAATTATTCGAAAGCAATTTATTCACAAATAATTTATTCGTGAATGAGTTATATGCGAATAATTATATTACGGATAAAATTTTATTCGAATAATTATCTAAGGCTCATTCCACGGTAATCGATACCGACTGAAACGAAAATAAACTAAAGAATATGACTGTATTATTTCTAGTAAGTAAAAGTAAATAAATCTAACTTTCAAGACTGAAAGCCAAAATTCAGAAAATTTTCTCAAAATCAGATATTTTTTACTTTAGGTTGTACCATTTACAAACCCATATGAGAGGTTAATTTTTTTCAAATTTTACAAGACTGATTTTCGTAGTCTGTTACCTTTTTTGCATTGTTTAAACCGTCAGTGGAGAGACATATTCGTTAGCATTGTAACGGCGTAATTTTCAAATTTTTCGGTCAAGTACTAAATATTTTATTATATATTGAAGCAAAGCATATTTTAATGTCACGACCGTCACAAGGTACACAAAATAGTTATTTTTTAAAGGAAAACACATCCTGGACAGTGTAAAAAAGCTGACGAGTAACGCTATGACACAGGAAAATATGTGCGAATTGCTTTTAAGTATTTATATGCTTTTATTTTCGAAAAAGAACCGATTATGTTGGTCACGCCCGTCACATGTCACACCCGTCACAATTTAAAGTTTGACAAACTTCAATTAATTCGGCCAGGGACTGCTACCGTTACTTATCAGCTAATCTGAAATGTGTCACATATCTGTTTGTGATCAGCGATGATAAAGCTAATCATAAAGATATGTTGCTCGACCGATGGGAAAACTTAAGCTATGCTGTCACGGATAAAAATATATCATTACTTCGCTTGTCAGGGCAAAAAAAGTATCTGAAACGGTTTTTTCAGGTGACCGCCTCGGTTTGACAGGTAATAGCCTCATACTACTTTACAATTACTAAGACATACAATGGAGAAGAAGAGTCCGATCAAGGATTATCCCGTCTTTAGGTGGCAGAATCTTGTATGTGTTCGTAAAATCCGATTTTTTGAGAAATAAAGTTCGCTTAGTTGTCTAATAAAGTGTATTTATGTATTCATGCTCACCCCGTCACAAAGTCAAGTCACACCCGTCACAGTTGAATTTGGAACATATAATCTATAATTTCCAATAGCGGCAAGCAACTTTGGCGTAAATGTTGAGAATGTTTATTTAACTATACAACGAACTATTTAAAACATATATGTTATACTCCTATATTGGCAGTAAGAGCTAGTACCGTCCGAAAACACTGCAGTACAGATATATCAATAAACACGTACGAAAGAATAGGAACACATACGTTTATAAATAAACATGTACACAACACATATACAAAAACTGCACTCAAGTACACAATACATTGACAAAAACAGTACTAGACTGTCTCGCTCTGATTTCGGAATGCTTACACATTGAGAAGTTAGCTTACTGCCAATATAGAAGTATTACATATATGATTTAAAACCATAAGCAGAAGACATAATTAGCAGAAAAACTCAGATGCAAGTAAGGAGTAGTTAATTTGGTTTGCGTACTCGTCACACCCGTCACAGTGACTAAAATTCAGATAACTCTTTCGGATTAAATTTTTTTTGGAATTTTTATTCCAGGCATTGTGTATATCTCGGAAACCTATTACAAAATACTCGTTTTAAAGAATTTTGTATTACAATTTAAGAATTAACTTTTAAAATGTGAGTTGAAATGTCACACCCGTCACCGTGGAATGAGCCCTAAATAACAATTTATTCGAATAATGCCCAACTCTGGCTAAGGCGCAACATGAGTACACTACGGGCCAAGTCCACGGAGACTGCACTACACTCGTTAGTACAACTCATCGAGAAGGCCCTAGAGTACAAATAATAGGGGTATTTCTGGTAATTTCCGGAGCATTTAATAATGTCTTAAGTGAAGCTATTATGAATAGCATCGAATCAATAGTACGCCTAATCTGCTCACAGTGTTCTTGAAATAGCGGCAGGGGTTATTAAATGGATGGAAGAAATTCCAATGTAGAATTATCCCATATGATCTCCAGATTTCAAATCTTCAAACCCCGAAATCGTATCCGATCCTATGTATGTGTATAAGTATGTAGGTACAATGCGATGCGAACATTTAGGTACATACATAAGAACCAATTTTAGCGTAACCCAGTAACAACGACGTGGTCTTACAGGTCTATTCTGCGCTGGTAATTAAAAGTTTGTAACCGGTAAATAAAGTTCCTCTCAATTTTTAAACCCCTTTCGCATTCTGTGTACTCTTGTAACCGGTAAATTTTGTTACCATCTCATACGCTGGTAACAAAGTATTGCCCCGTGAAATATGCAATGCCAGAATTTGCACAATTCTTCATAGCTGAATTGCTGAATATTTTAACTGCATTACCAACGTACCTAGAATCGCGGTGACAAGAAATGGTAACATTTTTTGGTAATAAAATCTTCGGTAACGTGCAGAATAGACCTGTTAGTGGTAGCTTCGCTCCTTTAATTTTTTTTTTGTATTTTAACTTATTTTTTTTTATTAATTTTGTTTTTATATATTTTTATATATATATTTAAATTTTTTTTGTTAAGTTTAAAAATTTTAAGTTAAGTTGGAATTCGACAAGTATACGGGTCCGTTATTATTTTCTATAATTTGAAGAAATCCTTTAACGTGGGTTTTTACCAGAGCCACCTTCATTAGCATTTAATGCTTTATTTAGCTCATCCAAATAAATATATAGTTTTGGCCCTACTTTTCCAGTTGCGATTAACTTCTCCCCATTTACGAAAAGTGATGACACTACCGTTTTCGAAAAATTTATAATTCCTCAATTACATGTATTAATGGGTTTTGTGAACTGTGTAGATTAGTTCTAGACGGAATGAGTTAACCACTTGCAAAACTGGAAAATTATGTGCGAAAACGGCGGAAGCAACTATACTCGCTTCTTGTTACGGCTATCAAAGGAACACTGTAGAGTTATTACCAGATTGCTTACGGGGCATGTCCTGGTGGCTCCTCATGCACTAAAAATGGGTATCACTAGCGTGGACAGGTGCAGGAGGTGTCGTGAGCGGGAGACCAGGGAAACCTTGGAGCATCTTCCCTGCCGATGTACTGCACTCTCAAAACCCCGACTAAAATGCGTTGGAGCCTACCAATTCGAGAAGTTAGAGGACATCTCAAAAGTAGGGCTGTAATTTCTACTTAAATTCGCAAAAAACGTTTACATCCTTTGTGATGCCTACTTTAACGCAGAAAAACTAGCTCCAACTGGCAACGCTAAGGACCTACCGGTCTATGTACGGTTCAACGCTGGCCAGATTAACCTAACCTAACGTAATTAAAAACTTCGACATTTTTGCTGAAGTTTGTTGTTTTTTTTTATTATTGCACAGAGCTTTAAACTTCGATTTATACGGTTTTTGTTAACGAAACAAACTATATTTTTATAAAAAGATTATTAAAATGAAATAATAATAAAATATATTGTCAAAACTTTTCTATATATGGTTTTCGCATAGTTACGATAAGCATTATTTATATTTATAAGAGAATCATCTATTCTATTACATTATTTTAAAAAGTCTTTAGTCATTATTATTGTGATTGGAAAATAAAATAAAAATCTTGTTATAATGAAAAATATATCTGTGGTCATAAGCAATAACCGCCTAAGTCGACTTAAAAAAGAATTGAGTTGTATATGCTATCGTATTATGCAACTACTACTCCAGCTAGGCAATTTAAAAAAAGTTATAGACGAGCATATTTTGGTTTCCCTATAAGGTCAACATTGCAACCCAAATGTTTAAAACGTTTTTTCTCGAATTCAGGTTTTTCGACTTACGCGGTAAAGGCTTATGACCACAGATATAATCATACACAATCTTTAAATAACTCGTGTTCTACAGAAATATTTTTAAACTTTAAACAATTTTATAATCAACATAAGTATAATCTCTGAACAAAAGATTTTCATACATGAGATTTTTTTAATTTTTCGTCCACCGCATTTCGTACTAAGCCACCCAAAAAACCCTCATACGCCCAGTTTCATAAGAACCTACAATTTTTTTAAATTTTTCATCCGCCATATTGGATGGCCTTTGGATTGGATTTACCTTTTTCGTAAATGACCTTAGATTCGTAATCAGCGACTCAGAAAACGCCGAGATACCCAATTTCATAGAAATCTACTTTTTTTTTAATTTTTCGTCTGCTATATTGTATCCGCCATTTTTAATGTTTGGTAAACGACTTCAGATTCGAAATCAGCGACCCAAAAATCCCCTAGATAAGAATTAGTGTACAAATTCATCAAAGTGGATTTAATGAAATGGTTTCGTCCAGCTAGATTTGCGATTCGAACCAATGTGAACCGTAGCGTTGCCGGAAAATCAATATGTTTTGATATTCTGTGCTGGTTGCCGAGTTGGCTGCCTCCGGTGTATCGTTGTGTATTGATTTTATTGGATTACTTAATTTATTAATTAATCCCAACGGTTTTTACCCTCCTTTGCCGCCCAACCGACACGAGGGGCGCAGTCCGCATGATGTACGGAACCTTTTTTTTTGTGCCGAGTAGTGGAAACAGGAGTTTGTTAAGTGTCGAAATGTAAAACTATTCAGCTCCAGAATCAAATTCATCAGCTGATTGGATATGCTAAAGATAGTATGTATTTCAATTATTGAGAGTGGAAATGACAGGTTTCTTTACTGCAAAAATCGAGTCCAATATGTCAAACATGCTTGAATGAGAGTTAAAATATTTGCATGGCTTCAAAAATAGAGGTCGAAAGTATCTTGACAATTGAGAGGGAACATAAAAATTTACCTTAGCCAGAAGGGCCGAGCTATTAATCAAGCCTGTCATTAATTTTACCATAAATATTATAGCTAGCATTTCTCTACGACTTGCGAGTGTAGGCAAATTTATGAGCTTTAGACGACTAGTGTAAAGAGGGGAGATTGTAGTCTGAATCCCAGTTAAAATCAAACAATGCAAAAAGCAAGAATTGTTTTTGAACTGATTCAATCCTTTCTGAATGAACTTGGTAGCGGGGATTCCAAGCAATAGATCTGTATTCTGGTATAGGTCATAGAAAACAAGCGAGCTGAAAAGGTGTTTTTGTAGAAAACGAAATTTTCTTTAACATGTTTTTTTCATAACAGAGGTTGCACGGTTGCCTCGTGTGTATTGAACAAGAAAAACAGATTGCCGCAACACATTGCTTCAGCGGTTGCCCCATGTGTAGCCAGCATAAAAGTATAAACAGAATAAAATCGATGAGCGAACTTCGTCGGAAGAAAGTTTCCAAAGAAATATGCAGTGCAGCCATGACGTGCTAACAAGAAATCATGACTTATCACGGTACTTGGAGACATTAACACACATCAATCGTAAAAAAAAATTTTTAAGAACGAATTAGGCATCTCTTAAATGTCTCTGTTTACCTTACGTAGTAAGTGGTAAGGACCCACATGCATAGGTAGATGAAAATATTGTCAAGATAGCAAATGCCAGCTTCTGCAGATAGCTTATGTGTCTGGAATTCAATGCGAAGTTTTTTAAATTGTAGTATTTGCATTTTTGTTCAAATTGGCGATCGTCTTTCTAATTCTATTGATGCCAACTCTTTCCTTGTTTCGACAAAATTTTTAGGCCATATTCAATTACATTGTAACTCAATCAGTTGCATTTCAAAATCTTCGATTTCCAACCAATCAAATTTAGACAAGTTCAGTTTATCAAGAGAAGCCACATTAGGAATTCAGAAAACCTCGATGAAAATTTTTCGATAACAGAATTTATTAACAAGGAAAACTCTTCGGTGCCTCGTGCACCGTCTAGTGTTTTATGTATGTAAGTCCAAATCGGATTTAAAATTTTTTAAATATGGAATTCATTGGTAACTTTTGGAAACAATGGGCCTCATGCATAAAAAGGGAGCTTAAGCTCCGACTCGATTTTCAGTACAAATTCTTGAGTTTGAGCTCACCCTTTCAGTGCAAAAATTTAATCTGAGCTTAAGCTCACTTTTTATGCTAAGGCCCAATATCTTTACTAAAAAATTTCAAAAGCCCGAATGAGATCTATCATGATTATAACCAGGGAACCTAGGTTAGGACCTAAAAACCTATAAAAAAGGCAAAATAAAGTAACGAAATAGGCTGGAAAAGGCAAAATAAAATAGCGAAAAAGGCAGGAAAAGGCACTAGGTATTGTAAAAAAGTCAAAAAAAGGCANGCAAAATAAAATAACGAAATAGGCTGGAAAAGGCAAAATAAAATAGCGAAAAAGGCAGGAAAAGGCACTAGGTATTGTAAAAAAGTCAAAAAAAGGCAAAATAAAATAGCGAAAGAGGCAGGAAAAGACAAAAAAAAGGTATTGCAAAAAAGCAAAATAAGGCACTAAAAAAGACAAAAAATACGAAGAACAATCAAAAAATATATTTTTTTAGAAATGTTTATATTACAAGTAAAAAGAGAAAAACTATGAACTAGTTTCATTATATGAAAAATTTGTACTTTGAATCTTTGACTATTTTATCCTTTCGAGTTTCTAACTCATAAAACTTTAATCTGTATAGTTGTAGTAACATTGAACCACAAGATGCATTTTGAAGTTTTCTGGCAGCATTTTCATTAGATTTTCGCGAAGAAAAGCCTTGAATGTACTAAATGTGCGCTCGACGTAAGTTGATACAAGTGGAGCCCAATTTAAATAAGAAACGTTTGAAACGTTCATATTATCAGGAATAAGGGCGTTTTCCTCGCCCTTTACAATTTTATCCACACCCCTTATTGTCTCTAAGCCTACGTTAGCTGAGAAAACGGCTTTGAATTTTTCCAACACCAGTTTGGCAAGAGGTCCCTGCGCTTCTATAAGCCGCATGGGCATGTGTATATTTTTTAATCTTAAAAAAAAATAGTAAATGCTATAATCACTTTTTTAAAGGTAAAAAAGGCAAAAAAAAAGGCAAATACCTTAAAAAAGGCAAAAAAATGCAAATATCTTAAAAAAAAGCAAAAAAAGGCAACATCAAATATGTATATATGGAATCAGGGAAAGCTAAATAGTGGACATTCTTAATCGAATATACTCTATCTCTTTAGCAGAAAAAAAGGCAATTTCCATAAAATCCGTTCCCTGATTATAACAGTTTCATTAGCGCCTTGAAACTTTACGTTCAATTTCAATAATTGCTGGCAGAGTCCATATTCAATTACATTGTAACTCAATCAACTGCATTTCAGAATCTTCGATTTCCAACCAATCAAATTTAGACAAGTTCAGTTTATCAAGAGAAGTCACATCAGGAATTCAGAAAACCTCGATGAAAATTCTTCGATGACAGAATTTAATACCAAAAAAACTGTTCGGTGCCTCTCGCTCCGTCTAGTTTTTTATGTAAGTCCAAATCGGATTTAAAATTTTTTAAATATGGAAAACATTGGTAATTTTTGGAAATAATATCTTTACTAAAAAGTTTCAAAAGCCCCAATGAGATCTATCATGATTATAAGTTTCATTAGCGCCTTGACACTTTACGTTCAAATTCAAACCAACTTTTTTTAAGAGATTGAGTCATATCTAAAAAAAGTAATTTCTCCGTTTTTCGAAGTTAGCCTCCGAAATCGAGATATGGGCGTTCGAAGTTTGAATTTGGACCTTTGGTAAAAAATTATTTTTAATTATGGAATGCAAATAACTAAAAAAGTTAAAATATAGGCGTGGTCCGTGTTTTGCTCTTATTTATTTCGATGGCTGAGTGGAAGATCGACCTATCTCGGCAGCCAGTTCGAAAACGCTCTATCTCAAAAAACTTTTTAAGAACGCCCTATTTCAGAATTCGTTTCAAAAACGCCCTATCTCAGCTGCCGATTCAAAAACGCCCTATATCAGCATATTTTCAATACATTTTGAAGTGAGATAGGGCGTTTTTGAACCGAATTTTGGGATAGGGTGTTTTTCAATTAAGTTCTGAAATAGGGCGTTCTTTAAAAGTTTTTTGAGATAGAGCGTTTTCGAACTGGCTGCCGAGATAGGTCGATCTTCCACTCAGCCATCGATATGGTATATAACCATTTTTGTGAAAATTTATATTACATGTGCTATAACGGGTCAAAGGTCAGATCTTCGAAAAATTAAAAACTTATTATTTAAGAAAATTTTTAACTCAGTTTTAAAATATTCATATGGTTGTACAGGTGATTTAACTCTCTTTCTCGTACATACAAATTTGAGAAAAAACACATTTAAAGGAAAAAATACATTTTTGTATAAAAAAAAATTTAAATAAAAAATATTACTAACCGATTTTAAAAATATTGGTATCGTTGTAAAGCCGATTAAGCCCTCTTTCTTCCGATATGCATATTTGTAGACTTCGTGAATAAAAATTTGAGAAAAAACACTTTAAAAGAAAAAATAACTTTTTTACCAAAAAATAATTTAAACGAAAAAATTACTCACCAATTTTTAAAAAATTGGCATCGTTGTTAAGGCGATTAAAACCCTTTTCGTCTAATATGCATATTTGTATACTTCGTATATAAACATTTGACAAAAAACACTTAAAAGGAAAAAATACCAACTTTTTCTTATAAAAAAATGTTTACAAAAAATTATTAATTAGTAATACAATTGAACACCGTATTTAAAGAAAACAAATAATTAATAATGTTGTAGGCGTTAATTCGTTCTTGTTTACAAACTAATAATAATAATAGATTGGCGCTTACACATATGTTAGTGTTTTTCCGCCGATTTGTGGCGTGCGCCTTGATGTTCTCACATCACAGCCCAGTTAAAAATAAAGCAAAAGTGTATGTAACAGAAGTTTAAAGCATATACAAATATAAAAACACCATGGTTTTTGATTTTCTACCTAACAGGTTATATATAAAAACTAAAGATAATTTGCTGCTTCATTTAAATAAAGTATTTAACTGTATTTCCAANCAATTCTTTGCCAGGAAATACGTTTATGATAAAATTTTGGAAAATGGGCGTGGCACCGCCCACTTATGATCACGTATATGTATCTCGCTAACCGTTCTAGCAATTTGTACCAAACTCGGTATGGTTATTGTGCTTGCCACATAAAAGTAAACCATTGAAAATTGTTAAAATCGGACTAAAATTACGGCCGCTTTTCATATAACGGTAAATTTCAGAAATGCTCGAAATTTCAATATTTTGAAATTTAAGGACGCTAGTTTACTTAAAATTTATACACGCCGGCTTATCATGTAGCGGTAGCTTTCGGAAAGGTGGAAAACATATATTTGATAATTGCGCCGGGTATTTAATGTTGAACTTAGACTTTCTTACTTGTTTAGATTAAAATATTTTTTATAAGAAAAAAATTGGTATTTTTTTCCTTTTAAGTGTTTTTTCTCAAATTTTTATATACGAAGTATACAAATATGCATATCAGAAGGGGGTTTAATCGCCTTTACAACTTTACAAATTGTTTAAAAATCGGTTGGTAATTTTTTTTGTTAAAAATATTTTTTTTTATTAAAAAAGTTATTTGTTTCTTTGAATGTGGTTTTTCTTAAATTGTTATATACGAAGTATTCAAATATGCATATCAGAAGAAAGGATTTTAATCGCCTTTACAACTACGTAAATTTTCAAAATCCGTTCACAATTCTTCGAAATATAAGGAATTTAATTTTTCGAAAACCTGAACTTTGACCCCTTATAGCACATGTAATTTAAGTTTGCACAAAAAAAGTTATATACCATTTAAATAAGAGCAGGAGAGAGCTCTCTGGCTACGTCTATGGTTTTTAGGGTTTTAGTTATTTACATGCAATAATTAAAAATAATTTTTTACCAAAGGTCCAAATTCGAACTTCGAAGGCTAACTTCGAAAAACGGAGCAATCACTTTTTAACCTAGGACTCAATCTCAAATTGGTTTGCTCTAATACCCAGAAAAAAAATTGACTTTGCCGTACATTGTAATTGCTGGCACATATCCGTAAAAACCATACACTTTCTTGACTCCTTACTATGATGAGGTACGAGTAGCAATTACTCGGCTGAAAAACAACAAAGATGCAGAATATGGTCAGTTAAACGTATGCCCGATGACTGAAATGTGTTCTGCCCATTCCACCTGGACAGACCTGGAAAATCCACCACAATACGCCAAATCTTTCAAAAGGATCGAGTTGCCTATACGCCACGATATCGGAATTTGGTATCCCCGCGAAATTGATGCGCTGTATACAATGACATTGAGCAATACCACCTCAGAATTGAGAAGGACCTCTCCGTGCCGCGGCATGGCGTTTGATGCCAAACGAGGTTTCGGACAAGGTGACTCCCTTTCGTGTGATCTCTGTAATCTGATGTTGGAGAAGATAATGGCTAGGTTCAGAAGGCGCACCAGTTGAGCGCAACCGTTGCTAAAAAAAAACAGTGATCGTTATGCGTCTTCTAAACGGCTTGATAAATTAGCTGTCAAATTCAACTCTCAGAGGTACACACCAACATGTTGTCTCAAATGATCAGAAAAATATTACGATCATCTAAAAGCATAACGTCGTTTAAAGTACAAAACCGCGTAACTGACATTGGCTGCCAAAAATTGGATTTGCTCACTCAAGCTCTTGGCTCAATCTTTATCCATTCGTCCTGATATATACTAGCCCTAAATGCGATTGCTTTATAAAAAAAGAGAACTATTTTGAAATATGAGTGTTTCTACTCTCTATAAAATAATTTATGCAACCTTACATACGCCGTTTTGCATTATCTTGATACGCGGTTTTGCATTTTTCTGATACGCGGTTTTGGTACTTTAAACAACGATAAGCAATGGGGTATAGTCGTTGCGCTGGATATGCAGTTACAGTTGCATGGCTATACTCAATCCCGACTCTTGCGTCCTCGTTCGCGCACTCTGGGCAACGTGAGTGGAGCCTGGGCAATCCGAGTGGAGCCTTGGGTCACGGCAGAAAGAGAGGGAGCTTCGGTGGGGCCACTCCGACTTATTCGGTTTAAGGGCTCGCTGAAGTCTGCAGCGTCTGTTCACCAGTAGGTGCGGCTGCAAGCGGGTGTCTGCTTGGAGCAAGCGGCTCGCTATATAAACGTGTATTTGGTTGCGAAACTACCCACGTCCCAGCAATGGGTTGTGCGCTGGGCTTGGGACCCGCCACGTAAAAACCACTTCCAGTGAAGAGGCAAGGCAAAGCCTCGGATGAGACCCCTCCTTATGATGATGACCACGGCAAACGTTTAAAAGACTACGATTTGAGGGCATGCACATGGTATGTCCGGACCCTTAATGGGGAAGGTGCCTCTGCCCGGCTGGTTGATGTCCTCGTAAGGACAAAAGCTGACATCACCGCCATCCAAGAAATGCGTTGGACGGGGCAAGGCAAACAATGTCTGGGGCCTTGCGACGTCTACTACAGCTGCCATGTAAAGGAGCGCAAATTCGGTGTTGGATTTGTGGTGGGAGAGAGACTCCGTCGCCGAGTACTGTCGTTCACCCCGGTGGACGAGCGTCTAGCCACAATCCGCATCAAAGCGAGATTCTTCAACATCTCGCTCATCTGCGCCCATGCCCCGACGGAAGAGAAGGATGAGGCATCCAAGGATCTCTTCTATGAGCGCTTGGAGCGCACGTACGAGCGCTGCCCCCGTCATGATATCAAAATCGTGCTTGGCAACTTCAATGCCAGGGTGGGCAAAGAAGGGATCTTTGGAACCACCGTCGGAAAATTCAGCCTCCACGACGAAACGTCCGACAACGGATTGAGGCTGATCGACTTCGCCGGGGCCCGAAACATGGTAGTATGCAGTACTAGGTTCAAGCATAAAAAGATCCATCAAGCTACCTGGCTGTCTCCGGATCGAAAAACGAGAAACCAAATCGATCATGTTGTGATAGACGGAAGGCACGCTTCCAGTGTTTTAGACGTACGCACACTCCGAGGCCCAAACATCGACTCGGACCACTATCTTGTTGCAGCCAAGATACGCACCCGCCTCTGTGCAGCAAAAAATGTGCGCCCAAATATGCAAGGAAAGCTTAACGTCGAAAAGCTGCAATCACAACAGACAGCCAGCGCTTTCGCTACTCGACTCTCACACCTGCTCTCAGAGAGCACTCTTCAACAAACCGACATATGCGAGCAGTGGAACCACATTTCCCGCTCATTAAGTACCGCCGCCGAAGAAGTAGTCGGATTTCAGCGAGCCCGAAAGAACAACTGGTACGATGAGGAGTGTCAGGAAGCTGCAGAGAAAAAAGATGCCGCCTACAGGGCCACGCTGCGATCGGGCGCAACGCGCGCTATGTGGGACCGCTATAGGGATCTGAAGAGGGAAGCGAGACGTATTTGCCGCAACAAGAAGAGAGAGGCAGAAATACGTGAGTGCGAAGAGCTTGAAATGCTGGCCGACAGGAGGAATGCCCGAAAATTTTACCAGAGAGTTAGGCGACTTACGGAAGGTTTAAAGACCGGGGCGCACTCCTGTAAGAACAATAATGGCGACCTAGTAACTGATGTCCAGAGCGTACTTAAATTATGGAGGGAACACTTTTCCGCCCTACTAAATGGTAGCAGCACGGAAAGTTGTGGAGAAGAAGAACCCGAGCCCGCAGTCGATGATGACGGAGTCGACGTTCCACCGCCTGACTATGACGAGGTACGTATAGCAATAACGCGGCTGAAAAACAACAAAGCCGCTGGAGCTGACAGCCTGCCAGCTGAGCTATTCAAGTACGGCGGCGAGGAGTTGATAAGGTGCATGCATCAACTCTTGTGCAGAATATGGTCAGATGAACGCATGCCCGACGACTGGAATTTAAGTGTGCTCTGCCCAATCCACAAGAAAGGTGACCCCGCCATTCGCGCCAACTACCGCGGGATCAGCCTTCTAAGCATAGGTTACAAGGTCTTATCGAGCGTATTGTGTGAAAGACTGAAGCCCACCGTCAATGAACTGATTGGGCCTTATCAGTGTGGCTTTAGACCTGGCAAATCCACCATAGACCAGGTATTCACAATAC
Source organism: Rhagoletis zephyria (assembly GCF_001687245.7). Classification (NCBI taxonomy): domain Eukaryota; kingdom Metazoa; phylum Arthropoda; class Insecta; order Diptera; family Tephritidae; genus Rhagoletis; species Rhagoletis zephyria. The sequence continues at coordinate 7,289 of NW_016160527.1, read as the reverse complement.
GCCAAATCTTGGAAAAGACCCGCGAGAAAAGGATCGACACTCACCACCTATTTGTCGACTTTAAAGCCGCTTTTGACAGCACTAAAAGGAGTTGCCTATACGCCGCTATGTCTGAATTTGGCATCCCCTCAAAACTCATACGGCTGTGTAAAATGACGTTGAGCAATACCACCAGCTCCGTCAGAATTGGAAAAGACCTCTCCGAGCCGTTCGCCACAAAACGGGGTTTCAGACAGGGCGACTCCCTTTCATGTGACTTCTTTAATCTGATGTTGGAGAAGATAATAAGAGCTGCAGAACTGAACCGCTCAGGAACAATTTACTACAAGAGCGTGCAATTGCTGGCTTATGCCGATGACATCGACATCATCGGTAACAAAAACCGCGAAGTCTGTTCTGCCTTTTCCAAGTTGGATAGGGAAGCAAAGCGCATGGGTCTGGTGGTAAACGAGGACAAGACGAAGTATCTCCTGTCATCAAACAAACAGTCAGCACATTCGCGCCTTGGCACCCACGTCACTGTTGACAGTTACAATTTCGAGAAAGTAGAGAATTTCGTTTACTTGGGAACCAGCATTAACACCGATAATAATGTCAGCATTGAAATCCAACGTAGAATCACTCTTGCCAACAAGTGCTACTTTGGACTGAGTAGGCAATTCAGGAGTAAAGTCCTCTCTCGACGTACGAAAACCACGCTCTATAAGTCACTCATCATGCCCGTGCTGGTATATGGCGCAGAAGCATGGACAATGACAACATCCGATGAGGCGGCTCTTGGGGTGTTTGAGAGAAAGATTTTGCGGAAGATTTACGGGCCTTTACGCGTTGGCGACGGCGAGTACCGCAGACGATGGAACGATGAGCTGTATGAGCTTTACAACGATATGGACATAGTGCAGCGAATTAAAATACAGCGGCTCCGCTGGCTTGGTCATGTCGTTCGAATGGACACCGACGCTCCAGCTCTGAAAGTATTCAACTCGGAACCCGCTGGTGGTAGCAGAGGAAGAGGGAGGCCCCCACTGCGATGGAAAGATCAGGTGGAGAAGGACTTGGTTTCACTTGGCGTTTCCAATTGGCGTCAGTTGGCACAGAGGAGAAACGACTGGCGTGCTTTGCTGAACTCGGCTAAAATCGCTTAGGCGGTTACAGCGCCAAAGAAGAAGAAGAAGAAGATCCGGATTAAGTGCGAGTTAGTCCGGATCAACACTGCCGTCTGTTTAAGCTTTAACACGCAACTGTTCAGTTGATCAGAAGTACACAACAACGCGTTCAGAAGGTGCAATCGCAACAGTTACTGAGCTGTTGCGCCTTCTGAACGTGCCCAATAACTGTTGCAGAACTGAACCGCTCAGGAACAATTTACTATAAGAGCGTGCAATTCCTGGAGTATGCCGCTGACATCGACATCATTGGTAACAAAAACTGCGAAGTCTATTCGNAATCGCAACAGTTACTGAGCTGTTGCGCCTTCTGAACGTGCCCAATAACTGTTGCAGAACTGAACCGCTCAGGAACAATTTACTATAAGAGCGTGCAATTCCTGGAGTATGCCGCTGACATCGACATCATTGGTAACAAAAACTGCGAAGTCTATTCGGCCTTTTCCAAGTTAGATAAGGAAGCAAAACGAATGGGTCTGGTGGTAAACGAGGACAAGACGAAGCATCACCTGTCGATCGTTCGAATGGAAACCGACGCTCCTGCTCTGAAAGTATTCAATTTGGAACCCGCTGGTGGGAGCAGAGGAAGAGGGAGGCCCCACTGGAAAGACGAAGTGGAGAAGAACTTGGCTTCCATTGGCGTTGCCAATTGGCGTCAATTTGCACAGAAGAGAAACGTCTTTCGTGCTTTGTCGAATTCGGTCAAAATCACTCATGAGGTTACAGAGCCAAAGAAGAAGTAGAGTGTTTCCATTTAAAAACAATTTGTAGAAAAACAGTAGTTTTGTTTAGAAATTGCTTGTTAACGTTTTTCTTATTACAAACGTTTGGCATAAGTTGAAATCATGGGGATGCCGATTTCTTCCGTTGCTCAATGGATTTTATACTTGATAATAGTCTCCAACATCGGAATTGAAAAAAGAATGACAGAAACGATAAGTAAATAAAAAGTTTTTATTGAAAATAATTCAAATGAATTAATTTAAAAATATAACTTTTGTAAATCTAATGGAAACGTTTTACCTGCTGGTGGTATCAGAGGATAACTCTTGGTAGAGAAGGACTTTACTTCAGTTGGCATTTAAAAATTGCGTCAATCGGCCAAATTTCTTAAGCGCTTACAGCGCGAAAAAAAAGAATGAGAAAAAACTACAATGCGGACATATACATGCGGTTTGATGGAAAGATGAGACCATACAATTTTTGTATGTTTCGTTAATTTCCTGAACGGTGATAATAAAAGGCACAATCCATTCTTTGTGTTAAAATATAGCAACGGCAATGTATAACATTATCCATTTAGCTTTAAGTTTTATAACTTTCGTTATACATATTATACTTTGTTTTCATTCGCATTGAAGCTATTAAATAAACTGTTTGCATTACACCTAAAAAACGTGTCTTTGATTTCTCTTGGTGTCCCCAACAAGGTTATGGGCCCAGAGACTCGTGTGTGATCGATGGACTGATCCGTATTGCGATTAATTATGTAAATTTTCAAAGATAAAGCTAAAAAAAGATTTTTTTCAAGATGAGCTCGGCAGGTTTGCTGCAAATTGAAATAGATGGACTTAATTACGACAGGCGGTGCATGCAAATGAAGAGCATCGTTATTCACACTGCATTATGAAAAGTGGTCAGCGGGAAGTTTGTGAAAGCTGAAGCAGTAGCTAGGAAGTGGGACGAGCTTGATGAGAAGGCCTTAGCTACTCTGACACTTGGCGTGAAGACTTCGCAACTAATGTATATAAGAAAATGCAAATCTTCTCTATGGAGGCATGGAAGGCACTGGAAAATTTGTACAAAGCAACTGGTCCCATACGCAAGGTATCATCGTACAAGAAGCTGATTAACATGCAAATGGAAGAAGGTAATGACATCAGTAAGCATTAGAACGAATCTAGCAACGTGGCAGACAATTATCAGAGATCGACATTCCATTGCCAGATGAGTTGTTGGTGGTAATGCTACTATCCAGTTTAAAAAAAAGCTACGATAACTTTGTGATCGCCATGGAAACGAGGAATAAGCTACCATCACTTAGTTTTGTGACATCTAAAATTTTGGAAGAAGGTGAACGCAAACGTGAGAGATCCAACGAATCCACCGGCATTCAGGTATATGCACAGATGAATTCCAGTAGAGACAGCAACAATAAACAGCAGGATAGCAGTAAGAGCAGTAACTGATATGCTATGTATGCGGCCGGCCAGGGCATTTCGCAGCGAAGTGTAAAGCTAGAGAGATAAAGAGCGTGTATAGAGAACAGAAGTCATTTACAATGTTAGCAGCAACAATACATCGTTCTTCAACTATTCCTCGTGGTGTTTAGACAGCGGAGCTACAGCGAATATGTGGTGTGATCGTAATATGTTCACTACATTTAAGGAGCGAAAAGAGAGAGTGACACTTGCAAAAGGAAGAGGTGATGTGGAATTAAGGGCAAATGAAGGTGACATATTATAAAAAGAATGTTTTGTTTGTACCTGAAATGGGTGGAAACTTCATGTCGGTAAGCAAGGCTGTAGAAAAAGGCTTTTGTGTGAAGTTTTCACCATCGATGGCTATTGTATATGAAGAAATCGGAGAAGTAATTTTAAAAGCTAGACAAAGTGGTGGATTATTTATTACAAATGATAAGATAAATAAATGCTTTAACATGTATAGCAATGAATGCGGGAAATGGAATGCAAGATACGGGCATTTAAACTATGGAAGTTTACAGGAACTTGCATCAAAGAAAATGGTTCGTGGTCTTGAATATATTAAGTTTACGAAACCAATCTCATGTACAAACATGCATGAAATTCAAAATACATACAAAGTCTTTCCCACAGAAGGCTACTGAGCGTGCTAAAGATTAGCTTGAAGTGATTCACACGGATGTTTGTGGTCCGTTCCGAACTATGTCATTAGGTGGTGCTAGGTACTTTGTTACCTTTATAGACGACAAATCTCGCAGGATATTTATTTATTTCATTAAAAGTAAAGATGAGGTTTTATTGAAGAATTTGGTTGAGCGAAAAACAGAGAGAAAAATAAAAGAAGTGAGCAGCGATAACGGACTTGAGTTTGTCAGTAAGAAGTTCGATGAGCTTTTCAAGCATTGTGGTATAAAGAGACAGCTCACGGTTCCGTACTCCCCACAGCAGAATGGGCTAGCGGAGAGGATGAATAGAACTATTGTAGAAATGGCCAGAACTATCATGACATAAACGAGTGTTTCCGCAACGCTATGGGCAGACGCAGCAGCTACAGCAGTGTATATACGAAACCGATCGCCGACGAAGGCATTAGATAGAGTCACACCTTATGAAGCGTGAACTGGTCGAAAGGGCAACGAGCGATTGGCTGTAGGTGGGTTTACAGCGTAAAACGTAACGATGATGGGACTGTAGAAAGGTTTAAATGTAGATTGGTCGCAAAAGGTTGCAATCCACAGTTGGGCGTAAATTACAAAGAGACTTATTCGCCTGTAGTTCGCTACTCAACTATAGGTATGGTTCTAGCTTTAGCAGTAGAGTGGAAACTTTTTGTGCACCAAATGGATGTGTGCATGGTTTATTTAAACAGCGAAATAAAGATGTAGTATATATGCGGCAACCGGACGGTTTTATTGACGAACATAACCCTGATGGCGTATTACGCCTGGTCGCGAATGGATCGCAAAATTAGATAGTGTGCTTAAATCCATTGGTTATGAATCTTGCATAAACGCACTTTGTCGGTATAAGAAGAACATAAAGGCTAATATTTCGATGATCGCTTTGTATGTTGATGACCTCATCACTGCTTGCAAAACTATAGCAGATTTAAATAACGCAAAAGAACAAATCTCAAAAAGCTTTGAGTGTGTTGACAAAGGTGAGCTACGCTATTTTCTGGGTATAAAAGTTGAGCGCGATAGATTATCAATCCATGATTGGGGAATTAATGTATTTGGCTGAATGCATACGTCCGGATATAATGCATTCAGTATGGAAATTAGCCCAACGCAACTCGGACCCGCATATTGAACATGAATCCGGTATAAAACACATTTTGAGGTATTTAATGGCTACTAAAGATCTACGCCTATATTATAGCGCATCTGGAAAATCAGTTAACCCTTCAACCGATGCAGACTGGGGCAACGATTTAATTGACCGAAAATCCTTTTTGGATATGCGTTCTTTCTCGGCGGCAGTGCATTCGCTTGGCAGTCGAAAAAACAACAAACGGTGGCACTCAGTAGCACTGAAGCCGAGTATGTTGCACTCGCAGATGGAGTAAAGGAATGACAAAAAATTTTAAGCAATACATTAGCTTTAAGACTTATAACTTTCATATATATTATACTTTGTATTCATTCGCATTGAAGCTATTAAACTGTTTGCATTACACCGAAAAAAACGTGTCTTTGATTTCTCTTGGTAGTCCTAACACTTTGCAGTAGTTTGCAAATATACACCTATTTACCTATTATTCTACAAACACGAAAATTGCAATTGTTCTAATGTATTATTCACAATTATTTTCATGTTGCGTTAATAATTTCTGAAAATATAGTTCATTCTACAATGTAAACCATATAGATCAAATTTTCTCACTTCACTCTCTCTCAAGTTCACAAAAATTTAAAAAATTCATCAACATTTTTTACTTTTTCAGAATTTCTAGAAAACTTTCGAATATGCAGCTTGTCGCCCATTAAATTTTAGTAAAAAAAAGGGCTTGATTTTTTAGAATTCTCTTTTGTGGAGGATGTTGCGCATTTTAATCCCATCTATTGATAGGTTTTTATCATGCTGACAGATCCACAGGATAAAGTTTATATCTTGATACGTATGTCATTGCTCTCCAGGAGCAATATATCAGAGCTTATATCGATGGCTGAATGGAAGTTCGACCTATCTCGACATATCTCAGATAATTTTTCAACAACGCTCTATCTCAGAAACCTTTTAAGAATGCCCTACTTTAAAATTTGATTGAAAAACGCCTTATCTCAGAATTTGGTTGAAGAACACCCTATCTCAGCTGCCGATTCAAAACCAACCTATCTCAGCTTATTTTCAATATATTTTCGTTTGATATAGGGCATTTATGAACCAAGTTCTGACATAGGGCGTTATTCAACCAAATTCTGAGACAGGGTGTTTTTCAATAAAATTCTGAAATAGGGCGTTTTTCAGTCAAATTCTGAAGTAGCGCGTTCTTGGAAAGTTTTCTGAGATAGGGCGTTTTCGAACTGGCTGCCGAGATAGGTCGATCTTCCACTCAGCCATCGATATCTTGCCATCTATTGCCGGCAATTTGATAGTTTGACAGCTACCTTTTCATTTGCACGCAAACTTTGTGGCGGCAACATTATTGATATTTTAATCTTAAAGCACAAATTGAGCCAGTTTCTATTGAAATATTCGTTATTATGTACTTGGAGATGAAAAAGCATATTTTCTAAATTTTTTAAGCGAATAAATCCGGCAAAAGTACTTATTAGAAGGCATCTTACAAATGCTTATATCAAGATATAAATAATAATAATAATAGATTAGCGCTTACAAATATGTTAGTGTTTGGCCGAGCTTCTCCCACGATTTGTGGCGTCCGCCTTGATGTTGTCACATAAAGAGGAGGGATCTACAGTTTTACGCCGACTCCGAACGGCGATTGTATTTTAATGAGAAGCTGTTTTACATGGCAGAACTACACTCGGAGGTTTGCCATTGCCTTTTTTCTACATTTTTTTGCGATGTTGCTTTGGCCAGGGCTTGAACCCAGGCGCTGCGGAGTGCTTACCACTACACCACAGCGGCCATCAAGATATAAAACACACACAAATATTGCCACTGATGTTACTTATATCTAGCAAGCAAAATGACAGCTGGACAACAATAAACTTTATCCTGTGGAGACGGAAAGTCAACGGTAATTCTCAGTGACTTAAAACTTGCCCTTGGTTTCACTAAAATTGAATGGGCTACAAAACTGCGTAATCGAAAACTGTTTAGAAATTCTGAATAAGTTGAAAATTTTGATGAGAATTTTTGGAATTTTCGTGCACTTTATGTTTAAAGTGTGAAACCTTGATTTACAGTATCGGTCATATCTACAGCACGCCATTTCAAAGTGATATTGTGT